>NC_048300.1:121739258-121761523 GCF_013100865.1 Trachemys scripta elegans | reverse complement strand
GGAGCCCGGGAGGGGAAGCGCCGGCCCGGGGCGCAGGGTCTGGAGGCTGCCCGGCAAACCGTAAAGCCGGTAGCGCTCAGGCAGCCCTTTTCGTGTGGCTGGGAGGGAGGAGGGGGAGTTAGGGCAGGGACTTTGGGGAAGGGGCGGGGAAAGGGTGGAGTTGGGGCGGGGCTGGGGGTGGGAAAGGGGCGGGACTAGGGCCCGTGGAGTGTCCTCTTTTTTTATTTTTTAAATATGGTAACCCTAACTGCATGAACTTCAATCTCAACATTTTGTGAACACTAAACTGGCTAAAACATTTTACAAGAAGGCCACAACTGTGTTTATTATTTATCACCTCAGCACAAGTGCTCTGTCACTCCTGATCACATAGCATGCTTTCTCACACTGGAAAATCTGATTCTTGGCTGCAGAATGATGTTTTACAAATAATTCCTTTGAAGTAATTATACAATAAATTTCTGCTTAGAGAAGGAAACTTTTGCTTCTCAGTTCACCTCATTAACTTCCATCTTCCTTTAATGGAACCATCACTCTTAAATTATTAGTTCTTTACTTTCCATCATGTGCATCATTGTTATGTTGAATATGAGAAAGAAAAGGGAAGGACCTCACAGAGAGAAAAGTTTTTTCTAAAAATCACATTCCACAACAGGGACCAATACTTGTCAACAAGGACTAAAGGCAACTGAATAAAACTCAAATTTTTGTTAGATAATACGGTTACATTTTGCTTTAAGAAAGGGCCTTTTCATGCTAAAATGCATTCATGTTAAAATGCTTTGCTGTTCCTCCAAAAGGAGTACTTACCCAAGTGAATAGAGACGGCATTGCTTGCTTTTGATTCGATGAACTAAACTGAACCTGTCATCAAGACAGATTGGCCACGGCTTCTTTATGGTTTTAGAGTTATCTGTCAGGCTGTTCATATTCATATGTTCACATGAAATCTGTTAAAATCAGAAGAGATTTTGTTTTAACGTGCAGAACACTAATCTTTTTAAATTACTCTTGGTTTACTTTGTGGGGGAAAGGTGGAGGGGAGGAAAATTTAAAATGGTTTAATTATAATCTGAGTTACAATCAGGTCCCTAGCTATATTGATTGTTTTTTCCTTGTTTGTTTCTTTTGTTGGGTGAAGAATGTCATGGATCAGAAAAATCCCTCCTAACACCAATACAAATATTAAAGGCAAATAACTGAGCTTCAGCATCATATACTGAATCCATTTCCCTAAAAACAATTCACTTGAGCATAAAAGTCAATTTATTTTTTCTTTCAAACACTGGACTGAGTTCTGCATTTTGTATCTTTTTGGAAAAAATCTCATAACACTTGATTATCTAGACCAGAAGTTCTCAACCTTTTTCTTTCTGAGCCCCCCACCACACCCCACATGCTATAAAAACTCCATGGCCCATCTGTGCCACAACAACTGCTTTTCTGCATATAAAAGCCAGGGTCAGCATTAGGAGGTAGCTAGGGTTACCATATTTCCACAAGCAAAAAAGAGGACACTGGGGGGAAGGAGCCCTGCTCTAGCCCCGCCCCTGCCCTGCCCTGATCCACTCCCTCCCACTTCCCACTCCCTGATTGTCCCCCTCAAAACCTCCAACCCCACCCCGCTCCTTGTCCCCTGACTGCCCCCTCCTGAGAACCCCCTACAACCCTACCTGTCCCCTGACTTGCCCCAACTCTTATCCACACCCCCACCCCATATTCACACCCCCATCCCCAGACAAACCCCTGGGGACTCCCATGCCCTATCCAATTGCTCCCCGCCCCCTGACAGGACCCCCAGAACTCCTGACCTATCCAACCCCCTCTGCTACCTGCCTGCCTCGACCCCTCTCCACACCCCTGCCCTCCTAACAGCCCCCCAGACCCATCTAACCCCCCCTGCTCCCTGTCCCTGACTGTCCCAACCCTTCTCCACACCCCTGCCCCCCTGACACCCCCCCAAACTCCCGACCCATCCTACCCCCCCTCCCTGTCCCCTGACCAGGGCCGGTTTAAAGAGCCCAGGAATCGGGCTGTGCTCCGGCCGGAGCTTCAGCCGGGGTTGCGGGGCTTGGGACTGGGCCGGAGGTGCTCGGCCGGGGGTGGGCCGGCGCACTCGGCCGGAACCAGGGCCGGCGCTGCTGGGGCCAGAGCCAGGCTGGGCCGGTGCTGCTGGGGCCCGAGCTGGGCCGGGCGTGTTCGGACAGCGCGGGCTGGCATGCTCGGACGGAACCGGGGTCGCCGCCCTGGGGCCCGAGCCGGGCCGGAGCCCCTGGGGCCGCCGGGCGCCGCTCAGCCCGGGCCAGAAGGAGCCGCTTGGCCAGGGCCACGCCTCCCCAGAGCTCTCCTCCTCGTGCCCCCCCGCCCCAGCTTACCTGCTGCCTCCCGCTTGCCCCGGACATGTCCGGCTTTTCTGTCTATAAATAGCCGACCGGGGGGAAATCCCGGACATTTTTAGATTTTTAAAAATCCCTCCCCGGACGGCTATTTATAGACAGAAAAGCTGGACATGTCCGGGGAAATCTGGACATATGGTAGCCCTAGAGGTAGCAAGCTGGGCAATTGCCTGGGGCCCCATGCCACAGGGGCCCCTGCAAAGCTACATTGCTCAGGCTTCAGCTTCAGCCCCGGGTGGTGGGGCTCAGGGCCCTGGGCTTCAGTCCCATGCAGTGGAGCTTCAGCATTCTACCCTGGGCCCCAGCAAGTCTAATGTGAGCCCTGCTTGGAGGCGCCCCTGAAACCTGCTCAGGATCCCCAGGGGGCCCTGGACCCCTCCCTGGCTGAGAACCACTGATCTAGACTACAGGTCTGTGAGTCACTGTTATTATTTATGCAGTGTCATAAGTTTGCTAGGCAATTTACAGGCAAACATAAAGTTGATGTCTTCTGTTTTGTCCAGATAGAGTCTCAGACAGCTCACTCTCATCCAATTCCCAATCTTGACCAACGCTAGAAAGCACAGACACTGACCTATCTGGAACTGATGAGACAGAACAATTAAATAACGGAGCTCGAATGAAAGTTACAATTCAGGCTGAGCTCTAGCAGTCACTATCCATATCTCTGTTTAAAAATAAACAAAACACTCACTTTTAATGAGGCTTAATCTTTAAAATACCATTATCTGGAAAATTACCATTTGGCGGGTTGCATGCTGCATTTTTTCCCTCTTTAGCTCATAATACCTATGGTAAATTCATGAAAACTTGAATAGTTTTTCTTCATGCTGTCCCCAAGATTCACTAAGTCGTAAACAAGAATTTAGGCTTCTCTTCTCCCCACCCTCCACCCCGCCCCTTCCATTCAGTCATATAAAAATTAGCAAATAAATGGCATTGCAATAACAAGCACATAATACATTGGGGCTCCTTTTAAAATATATATATAAAAAAATCTGTACTCCACAGGAAATCAATTTGCAGCAAAATAAATAGTTAATTGATTCATGATACTCAAGCAATTACAATGCTCCAGAATTTGGAAAGCTTTTAACAGCTCTTGGCAGCATGGGCAAGAGGAGAGGACACTAGAGAGGGAGCCAGGAGCCCTGGGTTGCATTCCCAGTTCAGCCACTGGCCTGTTGTATAACCTTGAGCAACTCACTTCACCTCTCTGGGCCTGTTTCCCCTCTCCTCCACCACCCTTGTCTGTATTATCTAATTAGATTGTAAGCTCTTCAGGTAGGGACTGGCTCTTACAATGTGTTTATACAGAGCCTAGCACAATGGGCTCCAATCTTGGCTGAGGCCTCTAGGTGTATTTTAATACAAATAATAATGAATGAAACATATTAAGGTTCTCGTGATAATCTAATCTTAGTATTTAAAGTGCCTTCCCAGCTCCACCCCTTGCTGAGTCCAAGGGATTATGATATTTTCTCAATTTGGCAGCACTGGTCTTCCATTTCATTGAAACTTGCTCAGTCCACAAGAAAAACAAGACCTGATGCCCAATTCTGTAAATATCTTTCATTTCTTGTGGCATTCACACCTTTTATGGGGCTATCACTGTCAGTTATTAATTCAGTAGCATCTGTTAGATCAGCAATGAGGGTTTCTTTCATTTCTTGATTTCACTTTTGCCTGCACCAGAGGTCAGTCATCATTCTGGGAACTGAACCTCTTGATTGCTATGTCAAAAACTATAAACTCTTTACTAATTGATGCTCTTGTAGGTTTTGACCCAACTAGCTGAGTCTGCCACAATTTATTAAGTCACTGAATAAGGACTGTTTTCTGTGCTCTAAGCCTGCTTCAGCCTAAGCATCTCTACTTGACAACAAGAAGTATAATTAATTTGGTTCCATTTAGATCTTACTGTCTTCATTTGAATCATCTTCATTCCTGCTTTCTCAATATAGTTCATTCTAGTGAGAGTTTGGGGGCACAGATATCATTGTAAAAATGATTCAGGTACTTCTAATCATACAGCTAGGGCACCCATAGGTCTGCAGATAAGCAGAGACTGTGTTACCCTCACAATTACCAACAAACAGGGACAGTAGTATATTTCTAGATATGTTCGAAGACATTCTTTGCTGTCATCCTCAGAAATACTGTATAAAGAAAGAATTTCTTATGGGAGTGACACAAACACCCATCTTTAAAGTTCTTTGTTATTCCTAGGTGCAAGACACAGCATAGACAAGTTGCAAGTCAGATGTTCAGGGACTACCTGTTGGTAGATAAGGATATTAAAATACCCATCCTGTTCTAAACTATGGGCATCTAGCAGCCCTTCCCATTCTTTCTTGGGTGAAATACACATATAAATGTCATTGTACAAAGTTACATCTTTAGCGAGACATCCAGGCCTGATTTTCAGATGTGCTCAGCACCTGCAGCTCCCTTTGACTGCAACTGGGTTTTAAGTGTTCAGCACCTCAGAAAATTAACCTCTCTCCCTCTCCTTCCTCCAGTTTTTTGGGTGAATATAAAAATATTTTGCTACAGAGAGCTATTGACATTACTGGGGAAATCTGTTTAATATATAGGGACCTGCCACTTCTCCTAAACTGGTTGAGTACCTAGAATGCATATTTTTCAAGAAAATGTGCCTGGCTACAGAATGATTATTTAAAGGTCCTCCAGTACCCATCACAATACTTTTGGGACCACCCAACACCTGTGTGTCTATTTCTGATATTTCAGATGTACTGTACTTTGAGAAGAGACACAGGTAGCAATGATGGATTTTATAAATAAATGTTCAAAGGAAAGGAGTCTCTTTCTAGCCTCTCTTTTAATCATCATATTTAAGTTGATCATCATTTTAAGTTGCACACCTTCAGAAACAAATATATATATTTGTCTAAACAAGATGCAACCTTCAACTCCATGGGAAGTGGAAATCATTGTAACTCTTGTTGAAGAATCTTTTTTGGGGGAAGAATTGATTGTGTTTTGCAAATTATTTTCAAACTGGATATCGAAATGAAAACCAACCTGAGGTGTGGTGATATACTTCAGGAACCTCAAGGCCTCATAATTCAGGGAAGGAGTTGGACTTGCCCAAGGCTGCAGGTCTACGTGCCATCGTATAGTCTGTAAATACAGAAAAAACACTTGAAGGAATGGCATCTCTCAGTAAAAGCACAAAATAGAATATATTAAATGAGATTTAAGTTTAAATATAAAAAGTTTTCTAAAATTTGTTACTGATATGTAGAAAATCAGAATGTGAATGGCTAAAATCCTACAATAGATCACTATACAATTTAATGTAGTTGAACATACCATTCCGCTTCAGTTTCTGGTAATACAGGGATTTTACACTGCAAACAGTAATTATCAACAATAAACCTCGACAATCAGTAGCTTTTCTTTTTTTAAAGTCTAGCTTTATAATTCTATATGGTATTCTGCATTTTTAAAAGAAAAGGTCCTTTATTCTTTCATGTTAGCCTAAAAAGAGTTATCAGAATTCTTTATTTTCCTGAAAAATGGCAGCATTGTTTCCTACAATATTATAACTCCTTATTTTCATCTCCACAGGGAACTAATTTCAGTGGATGCTTTTCATACTCTGTGAGGGGTCCATCAGCTCAAAACCTTGGAGATCCTGTCAGCTTTTCAAACAACACTTCCCACAGAAAGTAGGACACGAAAGGTCTTTCAGAAATGTGTTTGCATACCAACAGGGTGTTGCACTCCTAGCAACAATACCTTCCCTAAATGCAGCATGCTTTTATCATTTTAGAAATTTTAAACATCTAGCTCAGAGGTGGGCAAACTATGGTCCTGCCTAGCCCTTGAGCTCCCGGCTGGGGAGGCTAGCCCCCCGGCCCCTCCCCTACTGTCCCCACTCCCCCGCAGCCACGCCACTGTGCGGGCAGCTCTCTGGGCGGCGGAGCTGCGCACTCCTGCAGGGCAGCGTGGCAGTGTGTCTAGCTCCATCCAGGCGGCGCGGCTGCCCGACATGCTGCTCTGAACGGCATGGTAAGGGGGCCGGGACTCGGGGTGGGGGGGTTTGATAAGGGGCGGGGAGTCCCAGGGGGCAGCCAGGGGACAGGGGGCGGTTGGATGGGATGGAGGTTCGGGGGGGCAGTCAGGGAACGAGGAACAGGGGGGTTGGATAAGCATGGGCATCCCGGGGGGGCCTGTCAGGGGACGGGGGTGTGGATAGGGGTCAGGAGATGGGGAACAGGGGGGGTTCGATAGGCATGGGATCCTTGGGAGCCTGCCAGGAAGCAGGGGTGTGGATAGGAATCGGGGCAGTCAGGGGTGGGGGTTCCCAGGAGGGGGCAGTTAGGGGACAAGGAGCAGGGGAGGTTGAATGGGGGGGGGGTTAGAGGTGCAGTCAGGGGGCGGGAAGTGGGAGGGGTGGATGGGGGTTGGGGCCAGGCTGTTTGGGGAGGCACAGCCTTCCCTACCCAGCCCTCCATACAGTTTTGCAACCCAATGTGGCCCTCGGGCCAAAAAGTTTGCCCATCCCTGATCTAGCTCTTTCACTCAAACACATACACAAAAGTATATGGAGAAATCTGATATTAAAATTAAGACAAATTGCCTATGACTGAGCCCCACAAAAAAGATTCTTATTTGGAGTGTGACA
The DNA here is from genome assembly GCF_013100865.1 of Trachemys scripta elegans. NCBI lineage: Eukaryota > Metazoa > Chordata > Testudines > Emydidae > Trachemys > Trachemys scripta. The sequence continues at coordinate 121,754,470 of NC_048300.1, read as the reverse complement.
GTCCATTAGTCCTATAATAAGTTAGGTGGTGTCTAGCTTCCCTTGGTCATTAGTGATTAACTGAAAACTCCAGGAAGACAACCATGGCTTTTTCATAACACTGTTTTGCATCAAGTAAACAAACAAAACAAAAACAAACAAAAAAACTGTGATCCCAGCAGGGTCTCATTTCAATAAGAAAGTCTCAAAACAATAAAGTAAAAGGAAGTAAAACTAATTGGACTAGACTGAACACTGTCAGAGCTGAAATCATAGGAGGAAGAAAGGGCCTTCCATCACACTGACACAGCAACATTGACAGGCTATAAAGGAAGTTGCAGCCTTCTCTCCTCAGGTACAGGAACCATTGTAGTGATATGGGGGACATAGCAGATGGGCAAGAACTAGGGTTGCCAAAGCTCTCGGCTCCATCGGGAGTCTCCTGGAATCAGGCTCTATCTCCCAGAGACTACTGAAGACAGCTCAGGAGATTTTAGGCCACTAGAAGTGCAGCAGGGCTAAGGCAGGCTCCCTGCCTACCCTGGCCCCACGCTGCTCCTGGAAGCAGCCGGCAAATCCCTGTGACCGCTGGGGGATCTCCGCATGCTTCCCCTGCCCCCAGCGCCAACTCCACAGCTCCCATTGGCTTCCGGAAACGGCGCACCGAGAGGGCAGCACATGCAGCCCCCTGCCCCGCTTACCTCGGGTGGGAGCGCAGCGGGGCTAAGGCAGACTCCACCCCTGTAGCTCCCATTAGCCACAGTTCCCGGCCAATGGGAGCTTCAGCACTCGGGGCACAGACAGCACGCAGAGACCCTGCCCCCTCAGGGGGCCGCAGAGACGTGTCAGCCCCTTCTGGGAGCGACGCAGGACCAGGGCAAGCAGGGAGCCTGCCGTATCCCCACTGCGTTGCTGACCGGGAGCCACCTGAGGTAAGAGCCTCCCAGCCAGAGCCCACACCCTTCACCCCTACTGCACCCCTGCTCCAGCCCTAAGCCCTCTCCTGCACCCAAACTCCCTCCCACATCCCAATCCCTGTCCCAGCCCTGAACCCCCTCCCAGAACCTGCACTCCACACCCCGTCCTGCACCCAAACTCCCTCCCAGAGCCAGCACCCCTCATCCCCTCCAGCAACCCAAGCCCCTGCCCCAGCCCTGAGCCCCCTCCTGCACCCAAACTCCCTCCCAGAGCCCACACCCCTCACCTCCTCCCACACCCCAATCCCCGCCCCAGCCCTGAGCCCCCTCCTGCACCCAAACTCCCTCCCAGAGCTTCCACCCCACACCCCCTCCTGCACCCCAACCTCCTGCCCCAGGCTCAGCCCAGAGCCCCCTCTCACTCTCCAAAGCTCTTGGCCCCAGCCCAGAGCCCACACCCCCTACCACAGCCCAACCCCCTGCCACAGCCCGGTGAAAGTGAGTAAGGGTGGGGTAGGGGGGATGGAGGAGCAGGGCGTGGTCACAGAGAAGGGGCATGGCCTCAGGGCAGGGGAAGGGCATTTGGGTTTGTGAGATTAGACAGTTGGCAACCCTAGCAAGAACAGAAAAAGGAAAGAAAGATGAAACTCAAAGACAAAGATTATTAGACAGGAACTCCAGACCAGATGGAGCTTTTGCCTTGAACTCCTATCACAAGTTCATATTTTTGCTTTCTAAGTAAACACAGTCTGTGAGTGAATATGAGCCAAGTAATCTGCAGGAGAGTTTTGTTCTTGGTTTTTCATTTTGTTTTTTTGTTGTAACAGTGAAGAGATGCTGAACATTTTAGAAACTTTGGCAGCATCAGCCAAGGAGTTTACATTCCTCCCTCCCCCCCCATGTTTTTTTGGCTTTCTTTCACTTTTTGCTGTTAAATAAGAATCCGTGTCCCACACGGCATGTCACAGAAGCCAGAATATCAAGAAACCCACTTGTGGCACAGACCATTGATGCTCTGATTTCAAAGTGTGATGTTCAAACTGCTGATGTCAGAAAGTTAAGTGGACACTTTGGGAGGGAAAAAGTATGGAATCTTTCAAAATGATTCAAACATTTCATGTGGCTACACAACATTTGTGATGACAGGAAAGCTGTAGATCTGATTTGTTTGAAAGCTGAAATGAGAATGAAGTCTGGCAATAGTTTTCAGGCAAAACCAGGGGCACCCAAACAGCTGAGTCAGCTATTCGGAAGTGTAGAAGACTGCAGGTACTCCACAGCGTAGTGGAATTACAGGGCACTCATTGTTGCATTGCACCCAGAAGTTATATTTACGGTTAGTTGACAGAGAAAATAAAACTCTGGCATTAACTGTCCGAAATGAGATTCTCTTTCATACAGTGGGATGTTAAAGAATCCCTGTGGCATTCTCTCGCTATGTTTTCTGTTTTTTTTTCTCATAGTGGACTAGATTGCAACATTACATTCTGCTCTGAGTAAGCTGCATTGCATCAGAAGCTGATCAAAATTGATCCAGTGGGTCTATGCCAATAGCAAATTACTGCCCCCTCCAGATCAGCTTGGCTATGCTGGCTGGCACCCTGGGATGGTAGATGGTGAAGCAAAGACCCAATCTGTACCCCTGCAAGGGAGGGAGTAACAGCCCTAGTGGGTATGTCTACACTGAAATGTAAGCCCAGGGTTAGTGGGACTTGAGTCATCTGACCCATGTTAGGGAACCCTACACTTGAGCAGCTACATTGTATTTTAACCCTACATTAAGACTTTTCTAACATGCGCTCGAACCTAGGGTTCTGGCATCCACATGGCAGTGCGCAGATCCAAGTCAAAGTAATCATATCCCAGAGTCCCAAGAGCCTCCTTCCCCCCAAAATGTGGCTGCTCGAGCCCTAGGACTGTGGTACACTGTGGGAAAATTTTCCTGCCAGACCTGCATGTTATAGGAAGTCTGAACAGCCTGCCAAACACAGCCTGCCAAGCAGTCATTTTGGTCTATGCACTCCCAGCTCTCGGAGCCAGCAACCTGCATGAGGTGCCTTTTGATGAACTTCTCTTTCTTGCACTTTCACTCCCGTGTCAGAAAACTGGCACAGCATTGGAGGCGCTTGTGGACATTTTGGCGGTTTTCTGTTCCCCCAAAGGTACCTGACGGATTTCCTGAAGGAGCTGCAAGAAGAGGAGGTGGCAGAGGAGGAAGAGTACCCTGGCATCTCAGACTTGCACTGACAGATGCTGCTCAATATAACTGCATAGCCGCTGATGCCCCCTATGTAGCACCACTTCTGGAGCAAAGCCACAAGCACAGATGGGTGGGATCACATCATCATACAGACCTGGGATGACCAGGAGTAGATCCAGAACTTTCACATGAAGAAAGCTACATTTCTGAAGCTTTGTGAGCAGCTTGTCCCCAGCATAAAGAGACACATCTGAAGTCATCCTTGCCAGTCCAGAAGTAGGTTGCGATAACGTACTGGAAGCTGGCTACCCTTGGCTGCTACAAGTTCGTTGCCAGTCAGTTTGGGGTTGGAAAGTCGACCGTGGATAAAGTGGTAGGTAACTGAGGCAATCAGGAGTGTGGGTTACCCCAGGGTGGCAGGCATTAAAGATATTCCGGAGGTAATTACTGGCTCTGAGAGAATGGGGTTTCCTAACTGTGCCAGGGACACTGATGGGACTCATGTGCCCATAGTTTGCCCTCCTCAAGGAGCAGATGAGTAAACAAATTGGAAAGGGTGCTGCTCCATGGTTATACAGGCCCTTGTGGACCACAGAGGCAGATTTATGAATGTTTACATGGGCTGTACTTGAAAAGTTCACAATGCTAGAGTTTTTTGCTGCTCAGGAGTCTACATTCATAGATAGGCTGGGACACTATTCCCACCAAATGACATTTACTTAAACGGCGTTACTGTCCCCACTGTTATTGTGGGGGAGCCCGTGCATCCCTTTTGCTTTGACTTACAAAACCACACCCTAATTTCAGAGGCCCTGGAAAACGAACGTTTAATTACATTCTCAGCATGTGTAGGATGGTAGCTAAATGTGCTTTTGGCAGATTAAAATCCCATTGGAAGTCCATTTGGATTCCAGTGTCATAAGTGCTGATTGCAGGACTGTGGCTTGCTGTGCTCTTCACAACTTTTGTAAAGCCAGAGTTGAGCCATTTCCCCCTGAATAGACCTATGACAATGAGGGTCGCTGGATTGGTACCCCCAGCCAGAAACTGCAGCTACCGCTCAGGGAGCTGATTGCACCTGGGCAGCAGAAGTCAGGGGTGCTATGTGTTCTCACATTATGGACTTGCATGGCCCAATGGAAGAGGGGGCATAGTGCCCATAGGAATGTGCTTGTGGGGGGAAAGTGGCTTATTAATTTTTTGGCGCGGGGCAGTGCTTGGGAGAGATGTGAGTGACTGACATGCGATGTAAGTCTGAATGACATGATGAATAATGAATTTGGTTGTGTGTGTGTGTGGGGGGGAGAAGGTAGAATGGAATGTACTGAAATGTGAATTGAGGTATCAAGTTAAATAGAGGAATACGGTTTTCTTACTGGTGCTTAATTGCTCCTAAACACATTTTTAGCTCTGTCATCTCAATCATGATTGTATGATGTGATGCAGAGATAGCAATACACTTTCTTGAAAATATAAACATTATTTGTAAACATGTCTTAAAATAGTAAAACACACACAGCGTTTGGCAGGCCAGCTGCCATTACAAACCCTCCACACACACACACACACACACACACACACACACACACAAAGAACAGAAAATAGTTAATACACGACACAATCCCCCTACTGCTACATCACCGCTGACCCCACATTCTTCTTTCCCTTCTTTACACATTTTCCCCCCACTTAGCAGTGGAAGAAGGGAGGGGAGGTTTCCACCGGAAAGGCGTTGATGAAGGATGGCTGCACGGGGTTTAGTTGCCCTGCCCAGCCACTCATGAGTCCTGAATGCACGGGCCATCCTGACACAGAGCTGTTCAAGCTGCTGAAGGACTGAGGGTACATTGCACGTGATCATACCATGGAGTTGGGGAGGCAGCAAGAGATGTGACTATTGCAGCCATTATGAAGATAAGTTGCTGAAACAGTTCTCTCTGTTGAGCACTGTCCTCCTCCCTTAGTCTCCGTTCCTGTTCCAGGAACTGCTTTGGAAGTCTCTGCTCCCTTGCTGAAACCCTGTCCTCTACCTGTGTGGCGAGCCTCAACCTTTCCTCCTGCCTGTCAACATGCTGTCCCTCTTCTTCTGGTACTGGACCTGCTGGTCTGCCTTGCAAGAACTTCGACCATAACTTCATCACAGAAATGCTTCTTTTTAGAACAGTCTGTGGAGGTATGCTGGGCCACAGATAAAGTTCCCGAAGAAGTAGGCAGTATAGTTTGAGGGTCCTGAAATCGGACAAGAAACGGAGAGTTATTGTCCACACCAGCTCAGTGGAGGAGCACTGAATTAATTTTGGTGGCATCTCAAGCATATAAAATGTAACATTTCTAAAGTGAACTAACACATATTGTAAAGGAGATGCCTCAGTCCTCATACTGTCTCTGGACAGCCTTGTTAATCGCAGTTACGTAAGTGCAGAAACAATCATAAGTTTAAAATTATAACTTTTTTCTGTTTCATAAAAATTTCCTAACTAATTGCCATATGAAGCAGGGGCAGGTTGTATAATGTCCTTATTGCAAAAGGCTTTTTCTGTCTTGTCAGGCCTTTCATATTTTGGAAGACGTAACTGTTCATGTGGTGCCTAATGGCAAAGGGAGATGTTATTCCTAGCTGCTGGAGGGAAACCTGCAGTGTATGTAGCAGAAGTATTGAAACATATAGTGACCAAAGAGCACATTTGTGAGTGGAGTGGACTATGTGGGGGACCTAGAAAATACACCCTTCCCCGCAATGTGACTAACTGTCCGGAGGTCCTGCTTCAGGAATAGTTTGCAGCTATCAGCAACCAGGATTGAGTCAGAATCCATGAGGGAATTAACATGATGCTGTGCTAGCTCACACATGGCTTACCCTGTTATTGCTGCACACAAACACTCTGAAATCTGCAGCAGTGGGGACAAAACTGTCATCCCACTTGTACTTGGGAGAAATGATTTGGTGACCTGCAGACTGCATGGATTACTTCTAACTGAAATGGACTAGGTTTGGGAATAGAATACTCTTTCCCAAACACACCAATTCAGTTCACTGTGTACAGGTGGCTCCATAGACCCTGGAAGAGTGATTACAGAGTGTCAAGTTTCTTATTACTGAAAGGAAAACATGACTGACCCTAATAAACAGCTGTGATTTAGTTAAAATAACCTTTACAGCTGTTTATGAATGTTTGAAATTCCAAGTCGCCATTTTGAATTCGATGTGTAGGGGGAAGGGAAAGAGGGGACGCCCAGGTGCTGTGATACAATCTGTCATTAGTGGCCACACGCTGGTAGCCAGGGCTTAGCAATGCTTCTTCCTACCCCCAGAAATCCCCCCCCCCATTACTGTAATAATAAACTGTACATTTGAGTCATACACATACTGGGCTCTGGGGCAGCTTCTGTCTCCACCGGGTTTTCTGCAAGCTCAGCAGTGGGCTGTTCCTCAAGGTGGGGATCAAACAACTCTTCCGAATAGGGACCAAGAAGTTTCTGTTGTTCCTCATTCACAGCCTACTCTGGGACTGGTTTCATTAAAAGAGTCACTTCATACTCCTCACTGGGAGCCTGCTACTGACTCCCATCAGTCCCCATGCTGGGTTCAACCTGGTCCCAGCTGACCAGGTCATCATGAAGCATGGTTGGCTCTGTGCTGGGCACAGTGCCCAGAATCCAGTCAAAGTCATCATAAAATGAGCATGTTGTTGGTGAGTTGGCCAAAGTTCTTGTCCTTGATCTTCCATTACTCGCTCTTCAGCCTCTTAATATGCTCCCTGCACTGATCACCTGTCCGGAAGATCTGCAGATCTGCCTTTTTTGAGTTCTCTTGGTACACATGGTCGTTCCTGGTGCTTTTGCTGAAAGTCCATGGTTTTACTTGCCTCTCATCGGCGAGTCACCAAAATTTGGCTGTGCTTCTGTGACCAGAAAGCGGCTCGCTTTGCAAAAAGCTTGATCGGTTCGCTCTCCATTGTAAACCTAGGAGGCTCTCTGATACTGTGCTTGGAGATGGGTTAACGCTGACCTGAGCTGCTGCCATTCACTGTAATTCCCAGGTCCTTTTCTGCAGAAATGCTACTTAGCTAGTTGGTACCCAGCCTGTAGCGTGCATGGGATTCTTCCTTCCTAAGTGCAGGACTCTACACTTGTCCTTGTTGAACCTCATCAGATTTCTTTTGGCCCAATCCTTCAATTTGTCTAGGTCACTCTGGACCCTATCCCTACCCTCCAGCATATCTACCTCTCCCCCGGGCTTAGTGTCATATGTGAACTTGCTGAGGGGTGCAATTCACCCATCATCCAGATCATTAATAAAGATGTTGAACAAAACCGGCCCCAGGACCAACTGCTGGAGTACTCCGCTTGATACCGGCTGCCAGCTAGACATGGAGTCATTGATCCCGACAATCTAGCCAGCTTTCTTTCCACCTTATAGTCCATTCATCCAATCCAAACTTCTTTAACTTTCTGGCAAGAATACTGTGGGAGACCATATCAAAAGCTTTGCTAAAGTCTAGATATATCACATCCACCGCTTTCCCTATATCCACAGAGCCAGTTATCTCATCATAGAAGGCAATCAGGTTGGTCAGGCATGACTTGCCCTTGGTGAATCCATATGGACTGTTCCTGATCACCTTCCTGTCCTCCAAGTGCTTCAAAATGGATTCCTTGAGGAATCCATGATTTTTCTGGGGACTGAAGTGAGGCTGACCGGTCTGTAGTTCCCCGGGTTCTCTTTCTTCCCTTTTTTCAATATGGGCACTATATTTGCTTTTTTCCAATCGTTCAGGACCTCCCCTGATCGCCACTAATTTTCAAAGATAATGGCCAATGGCTCTGCAATCACATCAGCCAACTCCCTTAGCACCCTTGGATGCATTAGATCTGGACCCATGGACTTGTGCATGTCCAGCTTTTCTAAATAGTCTTTAACCTGTTTTTTCACCACTTAGGGCTGCTCGCCTTCTCCCCAAACTAAGTTGCCCAGTGCAGCAGTCTGGGAGCTGACCTTGTCTGTGAAGACCAAGGCAAAAAAAGCATTGAATACTTCAGCTTTTTCCACATCATTTCACGGCACAAACATGTACTGAGAGACAGTCTCTGCCCCACAGAGCATACAAACCAAATAGACAAGACAGACAAAGGAAGTATTATTATCTACATTATACAGATAGTGAACCAAAGCAAACAAAAAGCTTCCCCAATGTAACACAGAAAGTTTGCAGAGACAGGAAATGAATCCAGATCTCCTGAATTCCAGTCCAACTCCTTAACCACAAGACTGTCCTCTCTCTTCATATTAAGGATAGATCCATTGAGGCACCATGTTTATGTTTCTATAGTGTTCATATTATCTGCTGATTCCATTCCCAACAAATGGGCCAGCTGCTGCACAAAGAGACATTCTAGAGCTGAAAGCACATGAAAAATTGAAATGACAACCTGAGATGTCTGTGTTTTTACATTTACTCTCTTCACTTACATACACAAGACAACTACTGCCTTGAAATTACCATAATAAAAATAACTCTTTGGATACATTTAACTATGGTCCCTTTCAGGGCCGGCTCCTGCCCCCCTCCCCCCCCCCCGGGCAGGGAGCGCGGCAGGGGAGGGTGCCAAGCCTGGCTGGGTCCCCGCTCTCCCCGGCTGGCCGGAGCACCGCAGGGAGGGCGGCGAGCCCGGCCGGGGCCCCGCTCTCCCCAACCGGCCGGAGCGCCGGGAGGAGGGCAGAGAGCCCGGCCGGGGCCCCGCTCTTCCCAACCGGCCGGAGCGCCGGGAGGAGGGCGGAGAGCCCGGCCACGGCCCCGCTGTCCCCAGGTGAGCGCCGCCCCCCTCCAGGTGCCGCCCCAAGCACATGCTTGGAGGGCTGGTGCCTGGAGCCGGCCCTGGTCTCTTTACAAGTTGACTCTTGAAACCCAAGAATTGTAATGGACAGCAAGAGAAAGGTTATCCTGAGGATATTTTCTAAGACTCACTGCAATAGGACCCAGGATGCACTGTAGAGATTCAGTAGACAGAGTAACCTTAAAACAAAGAAAGTCTTGTAATATTGTTCTTGGTTACTTGAAATAACATGACAGTTCATTTGAAGGTCTCGGGATGGAATGGGCTTTCAGACATATGGCCAACTTCTCTTTGGTACTAATCTGACCCACAATGATTTTCCCCTGGAGATCATTTACTTCCACATTTTCTCCGTCAACGGCCATCTGTGACAATCATCTGATAATCTATTAATAATCTGCAGCATACACATGGTGTCATTTGTCCTGCTAAAATTTTGAAGCCATAATATAAAGTTTAACTCCGCATATACAAAGGCCAGATTAAAGGGCAGGTGCAGGTTTTCCTAGCCTATGCTTAAAAACACAAATTGTAAATTATGGAGCAACAAATCCAGGTTGTAGTGAGGTAATTCAAACTGCCAGGCAGCCAAAATCACCAAGGAATCATCTTTTCCTATGCTAGAACTTGAATCAGATGTACAATGCTTAATGAAGCATAAATGTGTGTACGTACCTTCAGACCTGAACTTTCTTTTTAGCAATTTCCTCAATTACAGAGTAAAGGACTGCCCAAAATCCAGGAACTTTCAATAACATTTTAGTCTAAACTATGAGACATACCCACAATCTGTTTCCTGGCTACATTTCAAAAAATGTTTGCTTTTGGTATTTGAATTTTAAAAGGGAGTTAGTTAGGAAGTTTTCCGTGATCCCATGTGTTTGATCTTTATAAGTGCTTTTTTTTGACCTTTAAATAATTTTTTTGTTTGACAGCCTCATGATGTAATGCTTAATTATGCTTTTAAATATTTTTTTTGTTTAGCAGTCTCATGATGTAATGCTTAATTATCAGCAATGTGTATGAGCAAAACCTTTAAAAAAAAATCACAATTTGCTGCCAAAATGCCTACTGCTTCCAAGAAAGAAATGGAAGACTCAATCAGCTTATGCACAGGCATCTTAATTGAGAGAAAATATATAATCCTCTAAGTATGTAATAAGAATTTTTTACATTTGAGCCAGGAGCAAAGAAGAATGCAACACTTGTGTGTTAAGAAATACCATCAATATCTATAAATATTTGTAAGCCATGGAATCAAATGATTCCCCCACCCTCACCCTACCCCTCTGATTTATTCAGAATATTTCTAGTTTCACCCTGTCTAATTTGAAAGACTCTTGCTTGTAATCAGCTGTCATTCAGGTGCAGTTTTACTGAGTTTTATCAGTTTAATGATACTGTATCTCCCACATACATACACCATGCTACCACTGAAATTGCTGTGCTCACTTGACATGACTATGAGATGCAACTAACGTTTAATTGGATTTTATAGAAGGAAGGTGGTGCAAAAGATTAAAAAAATCTTCAACAGGGATAAATATTACTTAATGCTTTATATCCAGGAGGGGAATACATGGATTAAGCAACACAAATCCCCCCTCCCCAAATGGAGATGTCTATGGAAGACATAAGAGAATACAATCGAAGAATAAACACATCTCAGTCTTGACAAAGTATTCCTGCCATTGATTCATAGATTCTAAGGCCAGAAGGGACCACTGTGATCATCTCATATGATCTCGTGTATAACACAGGCCATAGAATTTCTCCAAAATAATTCCTACAGTAGATCTTTTAGAAAAACATCTGATCTTGATTTAAAAATTGTCAATGATGGAGAATCCACCATGACCTCTGGTAAATTGTTCCAATGATTAATTACTTTCACGTTATTTCCAGGCTGAATTTGTCTAGCTTCAACTCCCAGCAACTGATTGCAATATACCTTTCTCTGCTAGATTTAAGAGTCCATTGTTAAATATTTGTTCCCTATGTAGGTACTTATAGATTGTAATCAGGTCACAACTTAACTTTCTCTTTATTAAACTACATAGATAGAGCTCCTTGAGTAAACCACTAAAAGGCATGTTTTCTAATTCTTTAATCATTCTTGTAGCTCTTCTCTGAATCCTCTCCCATTTATCAGCATCTTTCTTGAATTGTGGGCACCAGAACTGGACATAGTATTCCAGCTGTGGTTGTACCAGTACTATGTTAGCAACAAGAAGGTGGTCAGGGAAAGTGTGGGACACTTACTGAATGGGGGAGGCAACCTAGTGACAGATGATGTGGAAAAAGCTGGCGTACTTAATGTTTTTTTTGCCTCGGTCTTCATAGACAAGGTCAGCTCCCAGACTGCTGCACTGGGCAGCACAATATGGGGAGGAGGTGAAAGAATAGGTTAAGGACTATTTAGAAAAGCTGGAAATGCACAAGTTCATGGGGCCAGATGCAATGCATCTGAGGGTGCTGAGGGAGTTGGCTGATGTGACTGAAGAGCCATTTGCCATTATCTTTGAAAACTCGTGGTGATTGGGGGAGACTCAGGACGATTGGAAAAAGTCAAATATAGTGCCCATCTTTAAAAAAGGGAAGAAGGAGAATCCGGGGAACTATAGACCGGTCTCACTTCAGTCCCCAGAAAAATCATGGATTCCTCAAGGAATCCATTTTGAAGCACTTGGAGGACAGGAAGGTGATCAGGAACAGTCAACATGGATTTACCAAGGGCAAGTCATGCCTGATCAGCCTGATTGCCTTTTATGATGAGATAATTGGCTCTGTGGATATGGAGAAAGCGGTGGATGTGATACACCTTGACTTTAGAAAAGCTTTTGATACGGTCTCCCATAGTATTCTTGCCAGAAAGTTAAAGAAGTACGGATTGGATGAATGGACTATAAGGTGGATAGAAAGCTGGCTAGATCATTGGACTCAATGGGTAGTGATCAATAGCTTGATGTTTAGTTGGCAGCCGGTATCAAGCATAGTGCCCCAGGAGTTGGTCCTCGGACCGGGTTTGTTCAACATCTTCATTAATGATCTGGATCATGTGATGGATTGCACCCTCAGCAAGTTCACGGATAACACTAAGCCAGGAGGTGAGGTAGATACGCTGGAGGGTAGGGATAAGGTCCAGAGTGGCCTAGACAAATTGGAGGATTGGGCCAAAAGAAATCTGATGAGGTTTAATAAGGACAAATGCAGAGTCCTTTACTTAGGACGGAAGAATCCCAGGCACTGCTACAGGTTGGGGACCAACTGGCTAAGCGGCAGTTCTGCAGAAAAGGACCTGGGGATTACAGTGGACAAGAAGCTGGATATGAGTTAACAGTGTGCCCTTGTTGCCAAGAAGGCAAATGGCATATTGGGCTGCATTAGTAGAAGCATTGCCAGCAGATCAAGGGAAGTGATTATTCCCCTCTATTCAGCGCTGGTGAGGCCACATCTGGATTATTGTGTCCAGTTTTGGGCCCCCCACTATAAAAAGGATGTGGACAAATTGGAAAGAGTTCAGCAGAGTGCAACGAAAATGATTAGGGGGCTGGGGCACATGATTTATGAGGAGAGGCTGAGAGAACTGGACTTATTTAGTCTGCAGAAGAGAAGAGTGAGGGGGGATTTGACAGCAGCCTTTAACTACCTGAAGGGGAGGTTCCAAAGAAGATGGAGCTAGGCTGTTCTCTGTGGTGGCAGATGACAGAACAAGGAGCAATGGTCTCAAGTTGCAGTTGGAGAGGTCTAGGTTGGATATTAGGAAAAACTATTTCACTAGGGGGGTGGTGAAGTACTGGAATGGGTTACCTAGGGAGGTGGTGGAATCTCCATTCTTAGCATAGGCGTGCGTACGGGGTGTGCCGGGTGTGCCCAGGCACACCCTAATGCCTGCAGGCCGGATCCAGCCCCTCAGGGCTTTGGATCCGGCCCACGGGATTTGCCCCCCGTGGTGGCGCAGGCCCTGCACCGCTCTCAGAAGCAGCCATCACGGCACCACGTCCCTGGGGGTAGGGGAGACAGAGGTCTCTGTGCATTGCTCCAGGTACCACCCCCCGCAGCTCCCATTGTCCAGGAACGGGGAACCGCGGCCAATGAGAGCTGCGGGGGAGGTACCTGGAGGCGTGGCAAGGGCAGCGCGCGGAGCCCTGTGCCCACCCCATGGGCCGCACAGGGACGTGGTGAGCGGCACGGCATGGGGCCAGGGCAGACAGGCAGGCAGGGAGCGCGCTGCTGCAGGTAAGCAGTGCCAGGCCGGAGCCTGAACCCCTCCTGCATCCCACCCCCCAACTTCCTGCCCTGAGCCCCCTGCCTGCACCTCACACCTCTCCCGCACCCCAATTCCCCGTCCTGAGCCCCCTGCCACATCCCTCCTGCATCCCAACTCCCTGCCCTGAGCCCCCTGCCTGCAGCTCGCACCCCAACCCGCTGCCCTGAGCCCCCTCCTGCACCCCACCCCAACTCCCTGCCCTGATCCTCCTGCTGCACCCTGCACCCCCCTGCACCCCAACTCCCTGCCCTAAGCCCCCTGTCTGCACCTCGCACCCCTCATGCACCCCAACTCCCTGCCCTGAGCCCCCTATCGCACCCCGCACCCCTCCTGTACCCCAACCCCCTGCCCTAAGCCCCCTGCCTGCACCTCACACCCCAACCCCCTGCCCTAAGCCCCCTGCTGCACTCCGTATCCCTCCTGCACCCCAACCCCCTGCCCTGAGCCCCCTGCTGCACTCCGTATCCTTCCTGCACCCCAACCCCCTGCCCTGAGCCCCCTCCTGCACACTGCACCCCTCCTGCACTCCGCACCCCTCCTGCACCCCAACCCCCTTCCCTGAGCCCCCTCATATACCCCGCACCCCTCCTCTGCCCCAATCCCTTGCCCTGATCCCCTTCCTGTACACTGCACCCCCTCCCACACCCCGCACTCCCTCCCACACCCCAACCTTTATGATGTTCACCTTTAATATAAATAAATAAATAAAATCCCTGGGTGCACACCCTAATGAAATGTGCTGCGCACGCCTATGATCCTTAGAGGTTTTTAAGGCCCGGCTTGACAAAGCCCTGGCTGAGATGATTTAGTTGGGGTTGGTCCTGCTTTGATCAGGGGGTTGGACTAGATGACCTCCTGAGGTCTCTTCTAACCCTATTCTTCTATGATAAATGCAGAGGTAAAATAAACCTCTCTAGTCCTACTCAAGATCCCACTGTTTATTTATCCAAGGATCACATTCACCCTTTCAACCACAGTGTCACACTGGGAGCTCATATTCAGCTGATTATCAACCACGACCTCCAAATTTTTTTCAGAGTCACTGCTTCCCACAATATTGTCCCCCATCTTGTAAGTATGGCCTACATTGTTTGTTCCCAGCTGTAACATTTCCATTTACCACATTAAAACACGTAACGTTTGCTTCCAGTCAATCCAGATTGTTCTGTATCAGTGACCTGTCCTCTTCATCATTTACCACTCCCCCAATTTTTGTGTCATCTGCAAACTTTAACAGTTATGATTTTGTGGCTAATCAGGTCAAGAACCAATTCCTGCAGGACCCCACTAGAAATACACCCATTTGATGATGATTCCCCATTTACATTCTGAGATTTGTCAGATAGGCTGCTTTTAATCCATTTAAGGTGTGCCATGTTAGTTTTCCCCATACTAATCATCAGCAGTATTACAAGTTTGCATTAGGTATATCCATAATGACTTACCCACTACTTGCAAAGAAGTAGCATCATTACAGAGCTGGGACATCTACAGCTACAGTGAGCTTTCATTTAAACAGATGCTTCAAAAGCAAATAGGATTGATTTTTACAGCTCCATATATGCTTTGAGTGAACTACTAAAATAGCTAAAAGAAGAACAGGAGTACTTGTGGCACCTTAGAGACTAACAAATTTATTAAGCATAAGCTTTCGTGGACTACAGCCCACTTCTTCGGATGCATCCGAAGAAGTGGGCTGCAGTCCACGAAAGCTTATGCTTAATAAATTTGTTAGTCTCTAAGGTGCCACAAGTACTCCTGTTCTTCTTTTAGCTATTTTAGTAGTTCACTCAAAGCATATATGGAGCTGTAAAAATCAATCCTATTTGCTTTTGAAGCATCTGTTTAAATGAAAGCTCACTGTAGCTGTAGATGTCCCAGCTCTGTAATGATGCTACTTCTTTGCAAGTAGTGGGTAAGTCATTATGGATATACCTAATGCAAACTTGTAATACTGCTGATGATTAGTATGGGGAAAACTAACATGGCACACCTTAAATGGATTAAAAGC
>NC_048300.1:121653886-121739161 GCF_013100865.1 Trachemys scripta elegans | reverse complement strand
CGTGGACTGCAGCCCACTTCTTCGGATGCATCCGAAGAAGTGGGCTGTAGTCCACGAAAGCTTATGCTTAATAAATTTGTTAGTCTCTAAGGTGCCACAAGTACTCCTGTTCTTCTTTTTGCGGATACAGACTAACACGGCTGTTACTCTGAAACCTAAAATAGCTAAGTCTTTCTAAAGTGCCTGGTTTTACACGTATCACATCTTTATATGGCTGAAGTATTTGCTTTCTAGGCTTGACGTCTTTACATATAAAGTTTTTACCCATGTACAGCATTGCACAACTGGTTAGGGGCATCCTCAGAAGGTGGGGAGGGTGATGGGGAGAGGGAAGGGGTTGCCGTGTCCTCAGGCACTGGTAAGGATAAGATTTAGTCATGGAGGTCACAGATTCTGTGACTTTCAGAGACCTCCGTGACATTTTCCTCAGCTTCAGCCCCAGCCCCAGCCCCAAGATGGCAGGACTGGTGTGATCAGCCGCTCGGGGTGGGGGCCTGGGAACTCTCAACCACTGCAAGCGGCAGGGGCCCTGGAGCTCTGAGTGGGCACAGGCAGTGGGGACTTGGAGATGCTGGCCCCAGGGCTCCGAGCCACCAGCCTCAGGGCTCTGAGCCATCCTGGGCAGAGGGGGCCCCAGGGCTCCGAGCCACTCGAGGGGCACTGGAGCTGTCAGATGCCGGTATCAGCTGCCACCGTGGCTGGCCGGGGCTGGAGCTGTCATCCCCCATCCTCCCCACTCCCCCGCAGTCAGCCCCCCTGTTATTTTTAGTAAAAGTCACAGACAGGTCACGAGCTTCCGTGAATTTCTGTTTGTTGCCTGTGATTTTTACTAAAAATAACCATGGCAAAATCTTATCCTTAGGCATTGCCCACAGGAAGACCCAGGATAACACACTTGGGGCTCAATTCTACAATGCCTCTGAGCACATCATTCCTAACGATTAAAGTGGGAGTTCTGCTTGCTGGATCAGGCCCATAATGAATCAGTTAACCTAATAATGAAAATTCTGTCTCCCCATTTTTAGCTTTCTCAGACTTAATCTGAGACAGGATGTTTCTAAAGCCTTTGATGGCAGTGCGCACGCGCACACTGTCGTCTTTGTATCAAAACCTTGAATAATAGTTTCATTCTCTGGAGGTATTGGTTTCATGCAGTAGAGTGAAAAGATCACGTACAGAATCCATCCCACAGGAGGTCTACAGTCTTATAAAAACAGTGTGTTAGCATAAAACTGGATCATGAAACTTCAGGCTGAAAAACAAAGCCTTGTGCCAACATCAGCTAGTGATAAAATATATACACAATCAAGGTCTCTTGTGTAATATGTCTATTTGCCATATTCAAGCTTACATACAGAAAGAGGTGCATGGATTAAAGATCCCCTGGCATTAAGAGTTTTTATATACTTAAATAAAAATTTTTGATATGTGTTGTGTAAGAGAAAAAAATTAATAACCAAAGGTGGTTTACATATGTGTGTTTCTTGATTTGTTTGAGAGCGAACTTCATCTAACGCCCTCCTATTACTCCTTGTTCTCCAGACAGCCAACTCCTTCAAGGTTCTGCATTGCCTCAAGCCTCCTTCTGCCTGGAGAGGGCAGGATGTGACTGCTTCCAGAGCCAATTAATCCAGCTCTGAGCATCACCCAGAGCCAGAGGGGCTTGCTTGACAGCCCTTAAGAGGCACTTGCTGCCCTAGACTGCCATGCACTCTAAGTGAACTGATTTTGTTAAAAAAAGTAACACTTTCTGAAAATGGAGGCATAAATCAAATTGAAAAAATAATTTCAATTGGCTCCTTCTAGCGGGCGGCCGGCCCAGGCCAAGAGGCTCTGGCCTCGGCGTCTCCCGCCCGGCTTGGCTCAGGCCCTGGGACGCCGGCGCCCAGGCGAGCACCCCCGGCCCCGGCTCCGGCCCTCGGGCCGAGCACCACCGGCCCCGGCCCAGCCCTCAGGCCGAGCACCGCCGCCCCCGGCCCGGCTCCCGGCCAAGCATTGCCCGGCCCCGCACCGCCGGCCCCCGGCTCTGCACCGCTGGCCCCGGCCCCGACCCCCCGCCGCGCACCCCCCGCCCCCGCCCCCCGCCCCCGGCCGCGCACCCCCAGCCCCGGCCCAGCACCGCCGGCCCCACACCACCGGCTCCAGCCCCGCACCGCTGGCCCCGGCGGCTCTGGCCCCCAGCCAAGCACCGCCAGTCCCTCCCTCCCTATTTTCCCGGACATGTCCGGCTTTTTGGGATTTCCTCCCGGACGGGGATTTGAGGCCCCAAAAGCCGGACATGTCTGGGAAAATCTGGACGTATGGTAACCCTACAAATGATGAAAGTTCCACTTCTACTCTCTTTTTGTTAACAACCGTGCTTATTTGCTGCCCCTCCTTCATTTCTCACTACCTCCAGAAAACAACATGTACTGAAATGCATCTATATACACACAGTCTACTGCAGTCATCAAATCTGAGACTTTCAACATCCAAAGCCTCTACCATATGAGAAAGAAAGTAGTGTGTTGACACAAAGTAAATTCCACTGACTTAATGACTCCAGAATATCATCTATATTCACTGAAACCAATCACTAGAAGGAGACATGATCAACACACTAAGCTGGTGTATCACACATATGTTGAAATTCAAGTCCAGTCTCTCTAAATTTTTCAGTTTTTTCCACCAGTCAAGCACTTAACATAAAGGGCATGCTGGAAGTCAGAGATGCTTAAAATCAAATAGTCTATATTTCAATGACAAACTTAAGAGTTTTGACAGCCTCCAAGAAAGCCTATCCAAAACAAAGAAGACAGCTGTTAATGAATAAAAATCCAGGGTTTGCGTTTATGCCTCTGGGTCAGAAAGCATGTATTCCATGTACAGTTGCCAGATTTTTAATTTTATTTTATAGTCTTTGAGTTTGGAGAGCACTGCAGCTAATTTATTATTATTTACACAGTGCCACAAATGTACTTCACTGAATATGAAGAGCTTGAAAATAAAACCACCACAATTAAAAACCCTGAGAATCAACTGGGATGCTAGGAAAGCTCAAATGTGGCAATATGGAAACTTCTGCAGACTTCTGAAATTGAAGACCTTTCTAAGTATATCCAGCTGTCTCTGGAAGCCAATGGTTTGTTGTTTTTTAAATAAAAAAAATAAGTTTTAATTGTATTATTTAAATTATAATAAGCTTTTGGTTTAAATGAAATCTGAATTTAATACAAAATATAATTAAAGCCTAAACTTATTATGATCTCTTAAAATGTTTAAATAAAAAATAAATATGCTGAACCCACAAGCCTCTATCAAAAATTTTGCATTCAAGGCAGCTTGTTTATATAAAGAAAGGATCAGGGGAAAACATCTAACTTTTGAGGTCAAGCTTTATAAATATGGAACAAAATATCTTGTATTGTAGTAAGGGTTTCATCCTGTGGGGACCCAATAGCTGTGCTACTGAGAACATAGTGACTTGGCTTCTTACTCCAGGAAACACAATCATGTATCTCATCAGGATCATCCACATACATGGTCTCATTCTATTTTACAGATTTCACCCTCTCTGAGCTCTGATAGGCTCAGTTCTCAAATTATGAATATTGAGGACTCTAGCTGCCATGGAAACAATGGTTATATCAACCAATGAGAATGCACCTTTCTTTAGAAAATAACTGAAGTTATCTGTTAGAATAAAAACAATCTCCCCCATTAACTCTGCCTCAAGAAATCCCAACAATCAGGGTGGACTGATTAAATTTAATAATTTAAATTGAAGTTTTCCACCTAGTAATTTAAATTCACCCTGCTGGAAGCTTGTTGGGGTTTCCAGAGGCAGAGTTACCAAACTCATGAAAACATATATAGTTAATGAGAGAGATTGTTTGTACATAAAGGTACAAGGATGGTGAGTTAGGTTTTCTTTGCTATTGTTGAGGGGCTGGTATTTCAGCAGCATAAGTTTGAAAAACAAACTATAATTAATGTTTCAGTGGACTTTTAAACAGGAATGGAAGGGAAAAATAAGCAATGACCAAGGTTTTCAAAAAGTGCTTAAAGCAGGAGTAAAACTACATTAGGTTAGCTATTCCAAACCTCCGCATGTCTTTGTCTACATGTAGGGATCAGCATCAAAGCAGCTACACAGATGGCTAACCACGGTTTGCCAAATCTGGGCTGTATCTGTGCAGAAACAAGACCAATCTGCAACCTTGATTGTTGATTTGTTTATTTTTGTAATGAAGTTCTTTGGTAGGGAATATATATGTGATAGATTAATCTGTCTAACCAACATTTGATAGAAAAACATTGGAGATTTCCTTAGGTGGACTTCATTGTGCTATTCAAACCATACTGCACACCAAATACTGTTAATCAACAAATAGTTAAGTAACCAGGTAATTTGAATTTTGCATAAAAATCAGGAACTCTACTAATGAATAACATATATAGTGCTTGTTTTAAAGCCCACTAAAATCAGTGGGAGTCTGTCCACTGACTTCTACGGGCTTTGGATCAGGCTTACAGTGGACAGCACGTTAAGGATACTTGAAAACAAATTTTAAAATGCGAATTGTACGTGAATAACAGTATTTAACACCTGTATGGAGCTTTAGGTCTTCAAAGCAATGTACAAATGTTATGGGGCAAATCCTTACCTCAGCAAACCCTGACTAACTGGGTGGTATGCAATGGAAGCCCCCAAGAGTCAGGACCGAACCCTCCCCCTTAGCAGGCAGAATTGTGTTAGCCCTCGCAGCTGTTACTCATATGCCCCTTCGTAGTGGTGGAATGGTTAGTAGATACATGTAGTTGTGGATCCATGAGCACACCCCTACATTTCTTGCAGTGAATATGGAAGCAACCCCCATGAAGTCATGCCCTGTGGCATACAGAAAATGCTGGCCCTCTGTGCAGGCTCCCTGCAGCCTTGCCCTCCTCCCCGACAAAAAATGTAACTGCACGGCAGTGTTGCCAACCCCAAGCATTAAAAAAAAAAAAAAAAACACCTCACAAGTCACACCCTCTCCCAAATCATGAGATTTTGGGAGGGAGAGGGGGGGAAGCCAAAACATTTTGGGTGCTTTTAATTTGCCTTCTGTTTTTGAACCTTAAGAGTGTATTTTAGTCATATGTTCAAGCTTTTCTCCATAGCCATGAGGTCTAGAAACTTACTTTTAAAAAAATGAAATAAATACAGGATCTTTGGCTTCAATAAAAACACCAAACATAGTAAGACTCATGATAAAAATCAGAAGCGTTGACAATACTGACACTGGCACTGCTCCATTAAGGGTCTGGCACACTGGAAGAGGGGGCAGTATGTCTCCCTAACTGTATAAGCCCCACGATACCTTTGTGAGATAGGTAAGTAAATATTATCTACATTACAGATGGGGAAACCGAGATTGAGTGATTTACTCAGACACTTAGATGCCATGGTGATGAGCACAGTATAAAAACCTAGAAAAATCAGATAAAGAGAGGCTCACAATGCATCACAATTTGAACCCCATGAGTCCCTGCTGTCTCTCAGAACCATACTCAGTTCACTTGATCAGCACATACCAAGCTGAGCCTCAACTTTTCTTAAGTTCATTGCTATTTTGAATAGGTAAAAGTTAGCCAATAAAGAAATCAATGGGGAACCTAACTTGGCGGGATGAAACCTGTGCCATCTCGCTCTAAATATCTCAAAACTAACATACTTTCCTCTTTTGTTTTTAATAAAAGAATGGAATAGCATTCCTTAGGCAAGAGCAGAAAGCTCAGTCTTTCAAAATAAAGAAATTAGCCGTGCCAGACAATGATAAACTCTTCAGAGATTATAAGGCCAGGAGGGACCATTGTGACCAACTTCTCTGACCTCCTGTGTAACACAGGCCACAGGACTTCCTCATATAAATTCCTGTTTGGACTAGAACCTATCTTTTAGAAAAACAATGGGTTTTTTTTAAGTTTCTTCAGTGTGCTGACAAATAGTTACAGGTGGGTTAAAAGTTAATAGTTTTGGGGTTTTTTTTCAAGTATGAGATTTTTTACAAGGAAGGAACTCAAGCTTGCTCCAAAGCATGCAATTTGGTATAGATATAAACAATACAACTGCATGTCAGTAACATCCTCTTTAACTAAAGGCAATTACCAATGTTTTATTTTTAATTATACAAGACATAGCACCCAAAATTCCCAAGGACTTCAGAATGAATAAAACCTGCATAATCAGGTCATAACATCTAATTAAAATGAAGAGCATAAACTCGGACAGCATCCAATGAAAAATTAACTGTTTCTTGTTTAATTTTCCGCAAAGATGTAGGAGAAAGGAGGAGGATGACATTGCTATTAAAGATTAAACAAAGTTTACTTGCTTTGAAAAATGTAAGAGACGCAAGGAAATGATGAGGGAAAGGTCAAAAGTTACAACACACTATCACTTAGATTAACAAGTTTATTGTGTTCACTATCAGTTTATTCATTCATTACCCATTACTTTCTATGCTGTATTGTACGTCTCAGAGGTACATCTCATAGCTTCAGCAACTCCTTAGGGGGCAGCCAGGATGTCAAACTGGTTCTTAGAATATGTCTTCGCTAGAGATATATCTGCACTAGCTGTGATAAGGCTAGCACACTAAAAATAGCGTACCCATGGCCGTACAGGCAGCATGACAAGCTAACCACCACAAGTATGTATCTAGGATGGGATTTTATTTGGGATGACTAACCTGTATTGCCACCCATGCAGCCATGGTTATACTCCTATTTTTAGCATGTTAACATGATCAGACATAATGTGGGTATATTTACCTTGCTCCAGTGTAGACATACACTTACTTTTCTTAGGCTTATGTAACCGTGCCTTTGTGGGTCACAACTGAGAATTCCGAATTCAGGACAAACTGCTGAGAAATAGGGCAGATGCATCCAGCAACAAAAATAAACGTCTGTTTCACCACACTGGCTAACAAGAAATCATAAAAGCAGATTCCAGTCCTTGTACCACCACCAAAAACTCTACACTTAAATATGAGTGGTTCTTTAAACCAGTTTCATCAAACAAAGGGTTCTTCTGATCCCAAAGGGTCAGCCATACACCCAGGTCAATATACAACTCAGATCTTGCCCAAAAATCACGCTGTTGCCAATCCTTTAGAATCTAAAATCTAAAGGTTTATTCATAAAAAGAAAGAAACATGAGAGTTAAAATTGGTTAAAGGACTCAAATACATACCGTAATTATAAAGTTTTTGGTTCAGGGTTGTAGCAGTGATGGAATAAATTGCTGGTTTAAGTTAAGTCTCTGGTTGCTTCCAAATCATTAGAATGACCTCAGTCTCTTGGTTAGAATGTTCCCATTAGTATAAGTCCATAGTCCAGAGGTTTGAGCAGGAAAGAGGCAAAATGGAGGTGTTTTCATGGCCTTTTATAGCTTTTGCCATGTGGAGGGAAACCCATTGTTTCAAACAAAGCCCTCAATACAGCTAGTGGAAAATCACAGGTGATAAGATAGTGCTTGGAGTCACATGGGTGAGTCACATGTCCATGCATGACTCCACTTAGACATAGTAGGAAATCATTACCGATACCCCAGACAGAACATTCACAGGACAGTCCATTCTGTCTAGGGTATCCAAGTAACAGTTGACCGACCAGCCAAAGAATCCATTTGTGACTACCAGCCATCCATTGTTCCAAAGACATCAACAAAAGCAGTATTTTTCCTGCCTTGTCTATCCTCTCTTTCCTCTATCTTGTGTCTATTTGTTACAAACAGGAGACATGAATACCCTTTACACATCAAGACTGAAAGTAAAATTAATCCTTTCCTTTTAATCAAAGAGAGGTTGTTCTGTAAAAGAGAAACTGATATTTTGCCTCCAAAAGGAGAGAGACTTAAAAATTGTAATTGTTTGTTTTGCATAATCACTCAATTTTAGTTTCTTTCTTGTGTTTAATCAATAATCTTTCAAGTTTAAAATCAATGCTTACAAGCGTTTGCCAAAAAAATCAAGTAAACTAAGGGCTCTGTTTAAAAAAAACACACACACACAGAACAGACCTCTTTGTATCACTGTTTTTATGTTAGAAAGTGAAAGAGTCTAACATCTAACTCTTTTGACCCTTGTAATTAATACAACAGACCCCCAAGTGCTGAAGAAAATGGTGTCAGTTATGTTCTTCCCACTGAAGTGTTAAACTGAAGTCATGACCATTTGTGTTTGTGATATTTCACTCCATATTTTTATGAAAATATGATTATGATATGAATATGACATTAACTGACATATACTTTATGCAAGATGGGTCTTGTAAGATATCATTGGAAAGGTTATAATTTACTGAATGTGATTATCCAATTTGTATTTGCCTGTATCATTTCTGTATCTGAAGTTAGGAATATTGGAATATTGACTATATATCTGTATTTCAGCTATGCTACTTTGGGTGACGCCCACTGCTAACACTTCAGGTACAACAATGGAAAAGCCAGACAGGGCGGATGGCCCATCAGCAAGGACAATGGACTGTGAAAAGGCTTGGCCTTCCTGTGGACACTCCATACTGACACTGGCTCATGGATGTTGTGATACTACAGAGTCAGGTGGTCTTGTCACCAGATACAAGAAGTCCCAGGTAATGTTTAGTAACTTTCCACTGGAAGGGGGGGGGGTGGTGTCAAATTTGGGAAACAAAGGATTCCCGCTTTATGTGAATATTATTTAAGGATGGGGAGGAAGGCAAACGGGACTCCTCCTCTCCATGGCCTATCCAAGAAGAAAGACTGCTAAAGACACCTAAGGAGAAGGAAGGGGGAGTCCAGACTGAGACAGAAGTCCAGTCTGAAAATAAATATAACTAGAACTCTAAACCAAAGACATTTAAACCTGCCTAAAATAACATTTAGGGTAAGAAAGTACATTTTGTAACCTGTTTCTTAAGTATGAGCTTAGCTGGCATACTTTGTTTTATTTGCTCAGTAATCTGCTTTTTTCTGTCTGTTATCTCTTATATTCACTTAAAATCCACCTTTGATAGTTAATAAACTTAATTCTTGTTTATAATATAACCCAGTTTACGTAATTTCTAACGGGGGGTGGGGGGGCCAAGAAGTGTGCACACCTCTCTTCACATTGAGGGAGGGGGCGAATTTCATGAAACCTTTGTACCTCTTAAAGGGAGTGAGCATCAGAGTGTTGGAGCAAGCTGCTAAGGCTGAATCTTTCCAGAGCGGATCTGTGTCTCTCTGTGCAGCTGGGTGTGGCCCTGCCTGTGCGCTTGGCTGGAAGAGGCTTGTGAGCCTAACCCATCAAGGCCAGGAAAAGGGGACCGAGGTTGGCAGAACAGGCTGACTCAGTGGCATCCCAGCACATCAGGTGACACCCCAAAGGGCCTCAAACTTGTCACAATGGTCATTAAAGACACCATAGCACTTTTCACAACAGTATGGATTTTAACTGTGTCCTAGCCAAATTCCAATTTGGGTAATTATATTCTGACTTTACCTAGACTGTGCCTCTACTTTTAAATGGTTAAGGTATATTCTTCACTTCCTCTCCTAGGTCACGTCTACACTAAGAAGTTAGGTCTACCCTGCTAAGCTGACCTAACCCCTGGGGTTGCCAGCACTAGTCTGACAGAAGGAGAACCCTTCTGGTCTCTGTAGCGAGTGGCTACACTGAAGCACAGCAGCAGCACTTCTAGTGAAGACATAGCCCCAAATAGTCGTGTAACAATTCTGTGAATTGTTGGACTCTGATATCTGATACCCATAAGGTAGTTGGAATAAACTCTGTGTCTGACTTGTGTTTGTTTGGGGATCGTTCCAGACTAAAAAAAAAAAAAAAAAGCTATACAACTGTAAACTCTTAAGATCATCCTTTGCAACTCTCAAATCTCAACAGCTTTCACATTACAATGTATGGAACTGGGAGAAAACAATAATAAATCAGTATAAAAAGTTAGGGCCCAGTCCTAAAGTGTTCAGATATTACAGTATTGAGTGTAGTATAAATGGCTAGACAGACAGATTAGGCTGACTTCAAGAGGATCAAGATTCCTATGAGAGTGTTAGCACTGGCTTAAACAGAAGGAGGAGCAGCCCAATAATATGTAATAAATAATAATAATACCACCCAGCTCTTGTATAGTGCTTTTCTATCAGAGGATCCAAAGTGTGTTACAAAGGAGGTCAGTATCATTATCCCCATTTTAGAGATGGGGAAACTGAAGCACAGAAAGATGTGACTTGTACAACTAATATCAGATTTAAAAAACTAAAAGCAATTTAAAACCAATATACACATAAATCAACTATGAAAAATTTTAACATAAAAAAAACTTATGTTTAGCAGATTTATAGAATAGCTAAAAAGGATGCCTACCCATGGCTGGCTCCAGGGTTTTGGCTGCCCCAAGCAGCAAAAAACAAAAAAAGCTGCGATTGTGATCTGCGGCGGCAATTCGGCGGGAGGTCTTTCACTCCGAGGCGGAGTGAGGGACCGTCCGCCAAATTGCCGCCGAACCGCTGGATGTGCTGCCCCTCTCTGGAGCGGCCGCCCCAAGCACCTGCTTGACGAGCTGGTGCCTGGAGCCGGCCCTGTGCCTACCCATACACTCTAGACACCCTGGACAAAAATTCGATAAAAACAAATCCAAAGGCTGGGAACATCTTTTTAAACAGAAACTTTTAGTTGTGTAATACAATTAAAAAGAATGAGAAAAGTCATTTTATACTTAGTCTGGCACATCACTGCTTTTAATTGATGAACTGTTAACCTATGAATTAGCTGTTTCCATATAATTTTGAAGAGACCATTTCACAATTTTATATTGTAATCAAAAATGCACATTTGAGTTCAGATTTTTTTTTAAATGAGATTGTCTCTGTTATTAATTTATAGACATGAATGACTTCCTACTAGTAGCTCCATGAGCAAAACTGAGCAATCTAACAGACAATAGCAAAAAACAACTTTCTACAACCAAAAAAAGCAGTTTAAATGTAATGACCTTCTAAAAATAAACCAAAAATTGTGCTTTGTTTGTTTTAATCAAGGATACTGTACAGCTCAAAACATTATCTACAGGCATCTTTAATTCTAGCCAAAATGCAGATGGACCCATCCAACAAAATCTAATTCTTAGTTCTATTATCATATTGATCTCCTCCCCTTCATTAACATAACAAGGGTAATTTTTAGCTACTTATCGGATTTAAAATCTCGTATCCCAAAACTGGAGCTAAGAGGGTGAGTAATGTATGGGTGTGTATGTCTTGCCAAAAGTCACTGAAGAGCAAAGGTGTATACAGTATATATAAAAATAAAATTTGTGTTTTTTGTTTTTTAATCTGTTCCATATGTTAATTTGTCATTGTTTGGCAATGTTTTTAAACATATTTAGGAACTTTATTTTAATCAACACAAATAGTTTTGTGTGGAAAAATGCAGTGATGGGATTCCAGGCTCTTCGTCATACCATAGCACATCACACCACTCCTCCTATTCTTTGGATGACAATTACAGTCTCTAAATGCCAAGTTCAGGAAGATATTACAGCAACATCTGGCCCCTTGGCAGACTCCATGAGCAACTGCATTGGTAACTCTGGAGTTTGGTAGATTGGTAGATCTGTCACATGGTTAAGTTTCTAAAGGGCAGCCTTCCTTTCAGTTGGTATTATCCATACATGAATCTTACACTCTGGGGAATGTATTTACACTTGTACTCTTTTATGGTTAGGCTTGGCAGAATTTAGTTTTAATTTTTGTATCATTTTGATGTATATCATCAAAGTTAATTTTTTTTTATTTTTATCTATTTAAATTTCCACATTTGCAGGATATTTAAGTCAGACAATAATTTGTTAATAACAATAATTAGATAATAATCTTAGTAGACATTAAGATTCAAAAAGTTAAAGCTTTATAACTGTTAAAACACAAACTATCAAAATGCACAAAATAAATATTCTTTACTCAAACTCTAATAAGTTTTCAAGCAGCATTTTTCTTCTTTAGCCTATCTGTACATTTCAATTATCATAGATGGAAATATTTTTTCAATGGTTTGTGTATATACAGTGAAATCAATATTGAATGATAAAAATTTAATCCTTCCAAATTTATTTAGGGTATCAACTTTCACGCTGTCTTTAATGTCATTCTCCCCAATCTTACTGTTGTGCCATTGATCACCAAAAGTGTGCAATCACGCAATCTACTTCCTGGAATTGAAAGTATAGGAGTCATGGATGGATGGATGGATCTTAGACCTTCTCATCTTCTTTTGGAATTTTTGTTCATTTGTTTCTAGGTAAAATCCCAGACAAATGCCCCGTGAGTTTGTCACAAACAGAACTACATTATTATCAAGCACAAAAATATGAAGACAACTGTTTGTGAACATGACCCTTAAAAGTACTGATCATGTAAACTATTCTGCAGTGTTTCTGCCTAGGGCAACGAAAATGATGAGGGGGCTGAGGCACATGACTTATGAGGAGACGCTGAGGGAACTGGACTTAGTTTTCAGAAGAGAAGAGTGAGGGGGGTTTTGATAGCAGCCTTCAACTACCTGAAGGGGAGATCCAAAGAGATGGAGCTCGGCTGTTCTCAGTGGTAGCAGATGACAGAACAAGGAACAATGGTCTCAAGTTGCAGTGGGGGAGGTCTAGGTTGGATATTAGGAAACACTATTTCACTAAGAGGGTGGTGAAGCACTGGAATGGGTTACCTAGGGAGGTGGTGAAATCTCCATCCTTAGAGGTTTTTAAGGCCCGGCTTGACAAAGCCCTGGCTGGGATGATTTAGTTGGGACTGGTCCTGCTTTGAGCAGGGGATTGGACTAGATGACCTCCTGAGGTCTCTCCCAACACTAATCTTCTGTGATTCTATGTAAATTGTGTAATAGGCAGCAGAGTAGGCTATCCCCCAACACCTATGGAAAAATTCTATTCAGTAATCTTTTGCTGCACTGTTTGTAGATCATATATTGTAATCCACCCCAAAAGAAATATCTATACAGTACACTATACAGTTAAAGGTCTTAACCTTGCCAAGGATAAGAAGGGGGTTGTAGACATGCAGAGGACACATGGCACGTGGGCTGGTAAGATCCACAGTGAAATCCATCCATCCTGGTGGATCCTGGGAGATCTGTATAGAGATCCAGTTCCTCTGCATTGTTCCCTTGCCCTCCCCTCCCCTCCCCAGAGCACTATGGATGCTCATGAGCCTGGCTGCCAGTGCTGGTCTGGCTACTTTCTTTCTCCAAAGGAGCAGGTAGAAGCCAAGAAGTATTAATTAAGAGATCTTTTCTTCTTTTAAAACAGTCTGAAAAGTTTTTAAATGAAATAAAATGTAACATGGTGAAAAATAAAAATGATTCACCTGTTGTTAGCTCTGCAGTCCAAGCCCTGGGAGCCCAAGTGAATTGACCTGGGCTCTGAGATGCAATGCTGTGGGTTTTCTATTGCCATGTAGACATATAGTTTCCTGTGCTCCCTTTAAGATTCTGATGGGCCATCAGTCCCCAGCCTTGCTACGTAAGCCCTGTTCACCTTTGTATAGTATAAGCCAGTGGTTTTCAAACTGCAGGTCGCGACCCAGTACTGGGTCATGGAATGTAAGGCACTGGGTCGTGGCGGCTCTGGTCAACATCGCCGACCGGGCCATTAAAAGTCCCGTTGGCAGTGCTGCTCGGCTAACGCAGGCTAGTTCCTACTTTATTTTTTCTTATTAAAAATGACAAACGTATCAGAACTATTTAACATCTGTCTAAGTACTACTTAATCAATAGGCAATAGTTACATGTGTCCCATTAAGGCCTAGTTTACATATAAATTTTGTACATCTAACTATAATATGTATAATTATTTCAGTTAGGGTTGTGATTTTTTAACCAAAATAGTTATACTGATACAAATCCCTAGACCTTGCCTTCACTAGGGACTAAAGATGTGTTCTTTATTTGAACTAGCTATCTGAAAGTTAACTAACTCAATGTAAAATCCTAGTGAATACAATGTAATTTGTAATTTCAACATGTGTTAGCAGATCAAGTTAAAGACTAAGCTCCCCTATAGTCTCTAACTCAACCTATTAACTCATGTAAAGACTACAAACTGCCTTGTCTTCACTAGGATTTTTCATTCCTAGTGAAGACATAGTTTGTGTGTTATACCAATACAAAGATGCCTTATCCCAATAGTGCTTATTCCCCTGCCCATATAGGAATAAACTATGCCAGTATATGAGAAACAAGGTGAGTGAGGTAATATCGTTTACTGGATCAGCTTCACTTAGTGGAAGGGACAAGCTTTTGAGATTCACAGAGCTCTTTCTTAGGTTGCCAACATAGGACCAACATAGTTTGTCCTATGTTGTACAACACCACTGCAAAAATGCTTATAATGGAATATCTGTATCCACACTATGGGGGTTGTACCATCCCAATTTTGCCAGCATAGATAAAGCAGTACAACTTATGCGTATGTGAACGAGCCCTGTGTGATTTTTTTGTTACTATTTTCCCTGACAGCCTCAGTCTTTACCATTCTCTCTCATTAGGTTAACTTGATTTCCTGAGAGTAGTCTCAGTAGAGGGAGTAGCATGATGAAGAGCACCCCAATAAATGAAGCATGCTGAACTTTAGGTAGATGATCATGAGGTCATTTCAGTGGATCAGTGACAGTGTGGACAAATGCCACGAACGTAACAGCACAAACAGTTCAAATAGTCCTCCCACTACTGTGCCACAACGCATCAGGGGCCTTTCAAAATCTTCCAGAAGACCCTACATCTGGGAGACATGCCAGAAATTGTTAGTGCTGAGAGCAGTGCAATTGTAATGGTTTAGAACAGCACTAGTGTTGATACATGGGGACACTGCAACATTTTAAAGTATGGATCCATATTCCTAGAGTGGACATATCAAACTATTTATGCTTAAACCAATTCTATTGCGCCAATTCAACTGGAAACAGTTCAGTTCCTTAATGCAAACATGGACCATGAACTTCAGTCACTTCACTTTCAAATGAACTTACAGCAACACAAAATAACAGCACTGTATCCCAAAGTGCTTGTGGTGTGAAGTGTCATCGCAACTCAACACCAACACATACAGTGTCAACCCCAAGTATTCAAAAGTCATGAGTCAGGCCTCCCAAAAATAATGAGACTGACTTAAAAATTATAAATGGGAGCTCTTTTTATTTGTCTACTAACTTTTGAGCCTTTAAAGGTACATTTAGGTTTTAAAGTTTTTACCTGCAACCACTAAGGCTAGAAATATACTTTCTTTTTGGGGAAAAAAAAAAAAAAAAGAGAGAGAGAGAGAGAGCGAGAGAGCGCTATGGATCTCCTCTAATCAGGAGCTGGGGATTTAAGACAACACACCAAATATCACAACACTTGACAATAAAATTGCAAGCGCTGGCAACAATGCATACTGATGTAACATGATGCCAACATCACAACACATCAGAAAATCTCATAGTCACTATATTGTGGCAAAATGTGCTGCTTTCACTTCCTTCCTTCCTAGATGTGGTGGGCAGAAGGGAAGAGGGATTTATCCAATTTCTCCATCCTCTTCCCTGGCCCGCTAGAGTATGAAGAAAAGATCCTGATAGTTCTACACTTCCCTCAAAGGGTACCTCTGTCTATACAGCAAACAAACAAACAAAAACCCAAAGCAAGTCTCAGAGCCAAGGTGTAAAGATTCAAGCTCACTACAGTGTTAAAAGTCGCTGTGTAGACACAGGCTCTGAAACCCATTCCACTCTCCAAACTTCAGAGCCTGGGTGGAATGTCTGCATGGCTATTTTAACATCATAGCTACAGAGGTCAGATATGGAGCCAAACTTCCCCTCCAAAGCCCAAGAGGGTTTGGATTTGGCCCCAGGCTTAGAGGTTGTATCTCCAAAGCCCCGAATGTTGAGGACTTGAAGATCCAGACCTGGTGTCCTGGCTGGCCCTAGCCTTCAGGCCCAGCTTGGGAAGGTCCCTCCCACACCTTGGCTGCAAGCAGATCAGCATGTCGGGACCATTTTGGTGGGACTATCACACATCCCCCACCAGCTCGGTGCCCGATCCTGTGCATGGCTCTGCCTGGGGTGGCCCGTACTGTTAGGGATAGGGTGACCATACATCCTGTTTTGGCCAGGATAGTTCCTTTTTTAAGCCCTGTCCTGGCCATCTTGACTTTTTTGACAAAAGTGGGCATTTGTCCCATTTGCTATTGGCAACTTGATCAGTTGGCCACAGCAAACGGGACAAATGCCCACTTTTGTCAAAAAAGTGGGGTGTGGTACGGAGGAATGTGCCAGGGCGGGGGTCCAACGGCGATGCCAGCCCCTTGTGGGGAAGGGGTGGCAGGGCTCGTGTGGGGGCAAGCAGGGTTCCAACCAGTGACCCCAGCCTTGCACAGAGGACAGGCAGGGTTCCAGCGACCCCAGACGGGGTGGGGGAGACTCCGACAAGTTGCTCTGGCCAGCCCCATGTAGTGTCCCGTTTTCCCTTTGGGAAATATGGTCACCCTACTTAGCGCCGCCACAGGGCTCAGCACCAGCAGAGAGACTGGGGAGGTGGAGAGTGTCCCCGCATCAGACTCCGCGGGTACTGACCACCCCATGCGGGCAGAGCCATTTGCAGGCGCCGGCCTTAGACTAGTTGGATTTCATAGCCCTTCAGCATGGGGAGGGGTGTCATGTTGTATGGCAATGCCCGTGTCATGACAGTGCCCCCCTAGCCACCCACCTCACAGGGCCCTACCTTCCTGCGGCTGCTGCCCAGGGTCTGCAGGGGGCAGCAGGCGGGCTCCGAGCTCCTTCTGCGGCTGCTTCTCAGGTAGGTCACCCGCCTCCTGCTGGCGGTCGCCGCCTCCGGCCGCCCCGCCCCCGGCGCCAGGTGCGCCTCCACTTCGTTCTTGCGGCGCTGCTCTGTTCCCCGGGCGGGCAGCGCCCTGGCCGCAGCTGCTCCCGCCTTCTCCGCCGGCGCGCAGGAGCGCCTCAGCCCCAGCTGCAGGCAGAGGAAGACCGCGGCCGAGAGCAGGCAGAGGCGGAACGCGAAGCCCTTCCACAGCGGCTTCTCCTTAGGCATCATCCCCCGCTCACCGGGCGGGCGAGCCCCTGGGAGCGGGAGCCTGCTGCCGCCCGGCTGGCGGAGGGTCCCATGCGAGAGTCGGGGCGCTGGGGAAGGCAGGCGGCCAAGCCGCTCATTGACGCGGGGGGGCGCTCCCCCGGGGCCGAGCCGGAGCCCCGCTGCAGCCAGCCAGCTCGGACGAGCTGTGCATATTTGCAAAGGGGGTGAGGCCGGCGCGGACACCAACCACACCCAGCCTGACGCTCGCCGGGGTGGGGTTTGCTCCCCGGGGATGGGGGTGTGACCTGGCTGAAGGGGAGCTCAGAGAGCCCGTCTCTGTGCTAAGCGCCTAGCCGCGTGCAGCGGTGCCCCGCGCCCGCGGGGTCTGCTCTGCTTGGTGTGCGCTTCTCCCAGGATAGCCCCGAAAACGTACTTCAGTCAACACCCAAATAGTTCGGTGCTCCCTTGTGACAGGAGCCAGCCTCACTCTCAGCTCGCCGAGAAGCGTATCCCATTCCTGGGGCAGAGGAGCAGTGTGACCAGTTTCTCCCCCTCCCCATTATTTTGTCATTAGACCATCACTGTGGTCATCTTGTCAACAAACAGCAATTGTCCTTAATATTTTTGTCATATGTTTAAAGTGAAAGTAGAATATGTTTTGTCAGGGGCGTGTGGAAGAGTGATTGTTTTGGTGGAGACTTGTACTAAACCAAGACGGTATTAAGTTAGGAAGACCACTTAAAGACTGTTTGTGTTGTCATTGATTTTTAAAATGCAAAATTCAAAGACGCATGATCCAGCCTCAGTCATTTCAGAGATGGCTGGCAAGCAGCCAATGATGTTAACTGCTGAAATGAAGGTGTGCTTACCAGAGATATGCACGTACACTTATTACCGCCAAAGCTAGCTGAGCAAAACAATTGCTAGTGAAATTCAACAAAATCCCTTTTGTCTTGGGGAAAGGGCAAAGCCACTCTAGATAGGAAAGAATGGTATTGTGTAAACGAAGGGTAAAGAACAAATGAAAAATATGTACATCTTGTATTAAGTCTGTCTCAGAAAGTAAAATTCTGAGGAAAAATTTTAATTGCCTCATTTCTATTCCATTTTACATACATTTGAGAATGGCTCGGTTGTATACACCTGTGGCTGAGATATAGCAGGGGGTTTCAACTTGGGGGAGATCCAAACAGCTGGCAGGAGGTTCAAGGTGTTTGCTAACCATATTGCTTAATGGGAGAGGGGTTAACAATTACTATCCTACAGTTTTCAGGGTAGCAGCCATGTTAGTCTGCATCCTCAAAAAGAACAGGAGTACTTGTGGCACCTTAGAGACTAACAAATTTATTAGAGCATAAGCTTTCGTGGGCTACAACCCACTTCTTCAGATGCATATATATATCCTACAGTGTAATGCGGGAGTAGCACAGAAATTTTAAATCTAAAGAGTCTTTGTTCTTTTTAATCATTATTAATGTGCCAGTTTTAACTGATGACAATTTGTTTTAAACTTCAGATGTTACCAAAAGACAATTGCTCTATAAGAGGCCTTCCTTGTTTTCAAACAAGCTAGGAGTTAACTGCTTGCTTAAACCAGTGGTTTTCAAAACATTTCCTGGCGACCCAGTTGAAGAAGATTGTTGAAGCCCGTGACCTAATGGAGCTGGGGATGAGGGGCTCACGGCTGGGGCAGAGGGCAGGGGTGAGGGCTGCATGGTGGGGTTGGGAATGAGGGGTTCAGGGGTGCAGGAGGGGGTCAGGACTCTGGGCTGGGATGAGGGGTTTGGGTGCAGGAAGGGGCACCAGGTTTGGAGGGGACTCAGGGCTGGGGCAAGGGATTGGGGTGCGGGCATACCTCGGGCGGCTCCCAGTCAGTGGCCCAGCAGGGGTACTAAGGCAGGCTTCCTGCCTGTCCTGGCACTGCAAACTGCGCTGCACCCTGGAAGTGGCCAGCAGGAGGTCCGGCTCCTAGGTGGAGGCATACAAGCGGCTCTGTTCAGTTCTTGCCCGCAGTCACCGCCCCCCCCCCAGCTCCCATTGGCTGGGAAGTGGCCAATATGAGTGCAGAGTTGGTGCTCGGGGTGGGGGCAGTGTGCAGAGCCCCCTGACCCTCCACCTAGGAGCTGGACCTGCTGCTGGCTGCTTCTGGGGCGCAGCACGGTGTCAGAACAGGTAGGAACTAGCCTGCGTTAGTGGAGCAGCACCATCAACGGGACTTTTAATGGCCTGGTCAGTGGTGCTGACCAGAGCTACCACGACCCAGTGCCGTACATTCCATGGCCCAGTACTGGGTCACGACCCACAGTTTGAAAACCACTGGCTTACACTATACACAGGTGAACAGGGCTTATGTAGCAAGGCTGGGGACTGATGTCCCATCAGAATCTTAAAGGGAACACAGGAAACTATATATCTATACGGCAATAAAAAACCCACAGCATTGCATCTCAGAGCCCAGGTCAATTCACTTGGGCTCCCAGGGCTTGGACTGCAGAACTAACAACAGAAGTATAGATTTTCGGATTTGGGCTGGTACCCAACCTTTGAGATCCACTCCCCTTGCAAGTTTGTTTTGTTTTTTAAACCATCATCTTCGATAAGCTTGAGCAGAGATAGTCAATAGGCCAACCACGGGCCAAATCTGGCCGTCAGATGCTTTTGAACAGACCGTGAAATCTTTTTATTTACTTATTATTTTTACCCTCTCATTCTCTCATAGTGCGATCTCCAATACATTGTACTGTGAATTAATGGTTGAGTTGTTCTCCTTATTTCCTTAATTTGCACTATCATCAGTTTCCACCAATAAAAAACCAAGAGTATGTTCCTTTTTTAAAAAATTATTTTTTTTACTGTTTGGTCATAGGCTCATTTACACTGTTGAAAGCAGTAGTCCCACCTCTTGTGCTTTTGATGTTTAACAGCACCGCTTTTAAACATGGCAGCCATGGGCGGCAGGTATAATAGGCCAGGGGAGGCTAAGCCTCCCCAAACAGCCAGGCCATGGCCCCACCCAAATTCCTCCCCAAAGCCCCACTCCCACATTCCTCTCTTCCCCTGTGGCCCTGCCCACACTGTTCCTCTTCCCACCCTCACTCCATCTCTTCCCTGAAGCCAGTGGGGGCTTGAGCAGGGTGGCTTGGGCCAGCGGGCAGGCTGTGGCCTGGGGTGGCTCGGGCCAGGGCAGCGGCCCAGGACTTGGGGTGGCTCTACCAGGCCAGCCACAGCTCTTCCAGCCACAGTGTGGGGTCCAGGGCTCCTCCGGCTCTGGCAGGCAAGGCGGGTGCATAAGGGGTGGGGCCTTGGGAGGAGGGGTTGGGGCAGGGAGCTAGCCTCCCCGAACGGGGGGTTCACATGCTGCCCATGATGGCAACAACAACAAAATGGAAAGTTGACACCAAATACTGTTCATTTAAAGAAGAGTGGACTGATGCTTACTGTTTTATTTTGCCACAGTGTCCAAATTCTTGACTGGTACATGTAATTTGTACAAAGATTGTGGCTGTTGTTAAAGGTGGGAACGTCAAACAGTACATGAAGTGAAGCACATGGATTTTAACCAGAAATATCCACTGGCCTCCTGGGCCAGGCCAGGACCAGTGCAAGGGTATTTTATGCCCTAGGCAAAACTTCCACCTTGCTCCTCCCTCACCCTTGCACATCGGTTCATTGAGGGGCAAACCCCAATGAGCCTTTATAGACCCCAGGGGCCAGCCGTGCCCAGGGGCTGCTCCCCAGACCTGGTTCCCCCCTCCGTGCTCCCTGAACTCCCCTGGAGGGTGCACAACCCCTGCCCCCCGCGAGCCCTCCCCACCCCACCCTGGTGGCCCCCTCCCTGAGTCCATTCACTGGCTTTGCCAGGCTTGGGAAGCGGTGGCCTGGCCCAGGGCTGGTGCAACCACTAGGCGAACTAGGCGGTTGCCTAGGGCGCCAAGTGCTTGGGGGTGCCAAAAAGCGGTGCCCTGGCTCGGCAGGGAGAAGCCCCCTTCCGGAGGCACTGGAGAGCCAGAGTGTCCCGCTTGTGGCAGCGGCGAGCCCCAGCCATGGAGGAGCTGGCGCGGCACAGGGGGGCAGCAGCCCTGCAAAGGCGGTGGCGCCGCTAGTAGGGAGCAGCCGTGCCTGCCCCTCCTGCCCAGGCTGCGGCCCGGCGCCCCCTCCGGGGGGTTCCTGCAGCAGGCGCTGGCCCCCATGTGCTCCCCAGCTCCCCCCTTGCTGCCCTCGGGCACTGTGGCTCCCGGGCATGTGAGCTGCTGCTGGAGCACGGGGCCCTGAGCCTTCTCTGGGAGGGGCAGCGGCGGCTCACACGCCCAGGAGCCGCAGAACCCGAGCACAGTGAGGGGAAAGCCAGGGGGCACCCCCCCCGGGGGCTCCTGCACTGGACGCATGCAGGCGACGTCCCCCATGCGTTCCCCAGCTCCCCCCTTGCCGCACTCAGGTTCTGCAGCTTCCAGGAGTGTGAGCCGCTGCCGGGAGCCGCAGAGCCCGAGCGCGGTGAGTGGGAAGTCTGGGGGCGCACGAGGGCCGCTGCCTGCATTCATCTGCAGCAGCCTGCAGGAGCCCCGGGGGGGGCGGACCTCAGCCTGGGCAGAAGGGGTGGGGGGCGCAGCTGTTCCCTGCTAGAGGCGCTGCCGCCTTTGCAGGTCTGCTGCCCCCCTGCACCGCACCGGCTCCTCCATGGCTGGGGCTCACCGCCCCCACAAGCCGACACTCTGGCTCTCCAGTGCCTCCGGAAGGTGACTCCTCCCTACCAAGCCAGGGCACCGCTTTTTGGCGCCCCCAACCACTTGGCGCCCTAGGCAACCGCCTAGTTCGCCTAGTGGTTGCACCGGCCCTGGGCCAGGCCACCGCTTCCCGCATCTTCCATTGGCTGGGAATGGTGAACCGCAGCCACTGGGAGCTGTGAGCAGCTGTACCTGCAGACACTCAGGTAAACAAAGTGTCTCGCGGCCCACCAGAGGCTTACCCTGAACAAGCCACGAACCAAGTTTGGGAACTCCTGATGTGGAAGAATATCTGCATCAAATTCCAGGGAAAAAGACAGAAGAGCTACATGCATTTTTGAGGGATGCCACAAGCCTGAGCATCCTGGCCTTTCTTATTGATTTGATAGATTACTTAAATGATTTCAACTTAAAGCTACAGGGGTGAAATTGCAATGTAGGGGATATCCACAGCAGTGTTTCATTTCATCTCAGGTGTAATTTATTACATCTTTCTTTGAGATTATTTTTAGGTTATACGGTGGTTTAATTTTATTTTTCATTTAATGCACTAAAAATATAAGTATGAAATATGTTACTAATGTACAGCATTGTATGAATTTGTTTCACACTTGTAGTGTGAACAAAGTTTCTCTGGAGTCTGAACCTTGACTATACCTTGACCAAGAAATTTGGACCTTGACAAAAAATAATTGATTACCCCTGGGTTTGAATGTCACATGATCATAGGACTATCAGGGGTGCTGGAACAATTTTTATAATGGGGGTGCTGAGAGCCGTTGAACCAAACTGTAAACCTTGTATATGATGGAAACCACTTCAAGTCAGGGAGGGTGCGGCAGCACCCCTTGTTCCAGCACCTATGAGGACTATGCTGTATCCTAAACTGAGAAGTTTGTTTTCTTGTTCATGTGACTGTCTCATAGCTGCAGCTTTCCAACAGTCATGGACTATATGACAGTAGGAGTTAGCTTTTCTAAACTGAGCTATTTCTCTCCTTGGTGCTCTTCACAGGCTGCTTCATCTCTCTCATCAGCAGCAACCATAGGATCCTACTCCATGGATGCTCCAGCCCTGGAGCACCCATGGAGAAAAAATGGTGGGTGCTGTCACCCACTGGCAGCCCCCTATCAGTTTCCCCCACCCCTCCACACCTCCCGCCCACCGCAATCAGCTGTTTCATGGCATGCAAGTAGGAGGCTCTGAGGGGAGGGGGAGGAGCGAGGATGCGGCATGCTTGGGGGAGGGGGCAGAACTGGACGGGAAGAGACGGGGCGGAGCGAGGGTGGGAAGAGGCAGCCAGGGGCATCGCCGGGGGGTCAAGCATCGTCTGGCACTTTGGAAAGTTGGCGCCTGTGGCAGGAACTGCCTCAAGCTTTGGCCTCTTCAGCTGCGTCTC
This sequence comes from Trachemys scripta elegans, assembly GCF_013100865.1. Taxonomy (NCBI): domain Eukaryota; kingdom Metazoa; phylum Chordata; order Testudines; family Emydidae; genus Trachemys; species Trachemys scripta. The sequence goes on along the minus strand of NC_048300.1, from coordinate 121,715,966 downwards.
TTCTGTTCACAGCAAAGAGCAGAACTGGAGCTGACCTCCGCCGAGAGAGATGATTGGGAGCGTGCTGCTGCCAGAAGAGGAGCATGTACAAGGCAAAGAGTTCAACCGCTGTCAGGAGCAGGAGGGGAGTGGAAGCAGCTGGATGAAAGAAGATAAGGGGGAAGAAGAGATGGAGCAGCCTGACTTATTTGGAAAACAATTTGTTGTGAAAATTTCCATATGTTAGTAACTATGGGCCTCTATGTCTAGAGAATAAAACCTCAGGGAGGAACATTTAATAGTCCTGTGGGTTCGCGCTGCCAATTTACAATTGCCAACTTTTTTTTTTTTTAGTCAGATGTTAGTTTTAAATCACTTGTCAGAAAAGCCCAGATTTTGAAAATACTGATCACATTCACCAGGACAGAGACATCTGCATGGAGAAACAAGGTTTAAAAAACTAGACTGAACACAGTATGAAATAGGAATGGTTCACTGGTCCTGCAGTGTTGCTGATTCTCATGATTTTATCACAAGTCTTGCAATGTTGGTATTTTTCTTCAAAGTCACAGTTCCTAGAGTCGTGAATGTGAGAATCTCTGCTTTTAGTGAAATAAAATGTTTGTGGCCCTCGTGATGGTGGAGAAAAATCTTTAAAAAATGAGCCCTAAAGCGCAAGAACCAGAAGGCAAATAAACCCCACAAATCTATGATTTTTATAATCTTGTGACGCTTAAGCCACTAGAAATGAAAGGTTCCCTAAAATACCAAAAATTGGATACTGAAATAAGTTAGGGAGGTTTGACGGAGTGGATGTTGTTAAAAACAATAGAGCTGTTGACTTTATCAGTTCAGATTTATTTGTTATTTCTTTATCGGTACACAAGTAAAATAGGAAGCTCAAGTTCTCAAATCCAGCCATTCTTTCTCTCATCACTCAGCCATAAATATAAACATTGACCTTGTACATAAGAACGGCCGTACTGGGTCAGACCAAAGGTCCATCCAGCCCAGTATCCTGTCTGCTGACAGTGGCCAATGCCAGGTGCCCCAGAGGGAGTGAACCTAACAGGTAATGATCAAATGATCTCTCTCCTGCCATCCATCTCCACCCTCTGACAAACAGAGGCCAGGGACACCATTCCTTACCCATCCTGGCAGCGGCTAATAGCCATTAATGGACTTAACCTCCATGAATTTATCTAGTTCTTTTTTAAACCCTGTTATAGTCCTAGTCTTCACAACCTTCTCCAGCAAGGAGTCCCACAGGTTGGCTGTGCACTGTGTGAAGAACTTCCTTTTATTTGTTTTAAACCTGCTGCCCATTAATTTCATTTGGTGGCCCCTAGTTCTTATATTATGGGAACAAATAAATAACTTTTCCTCATTCACTTTATCCACAACACTCATGATTTTATATATACCTCTATATATCCCCGCTTAGTCTCCTCTTTTCCAAGCTGAAAATTCTTAGCCTCTTTAATCTCTCCTCATATGGGACCCGTTCCAAACCCCTAATCATTTTAGTTGCCCTTCTCTGAACCTTTTCTAATGCCAGTATATCTTTTTTGAGATGAGGAGACCACATCTGTATGCAGTATTCAAGATGTGGGCGTACCATGGATTTATATAAGGACAATAAGATATTCTCCGTCTTATTCTCTATCCCTTTTTGAATGATTCCTAACATCCTGTTTGCTTTTTTGACTGCCCCTGCACACTGCGTGGACATCTTCAGAGAACTATCCACGATGGCTCCAAGATCTCTTTCCTGATTAATTGTAGCTAAATTAGCCCCCATCATATTGTATGTATAGTTGGGATTATTTTTTCCAATGTACATTACTTTACATTTATCCACATTAAATTTCATTTGCCATTTTGTTGCCTAATCACTTAGTTTTGTGAGATCTTTTTGAAGTTCTTCACAGTCTGCTTTGGTCTTAACTATCTTGAGCAGTTTAGTATCATCTGCAAACTTTGCCACCTCACTTTTTATCCCTTTCTCCAGATCATTTATGAATAAGTTGAATAGAATTGCTCCTATTGTTATTGTAGTCATGTCATCTTCAGTGGAACTTCAGTTAACTTCAATTTAAAAGTAGGTTAAGTGTTAGCCAGAAAGGAAAAAAGTCAAAAACTAATGCTCGACTATTGTTCTTTCTAATAAAATATTTTTATTTCTCATACACCAAAGCTCACGTCTTGCATTTTCTTTGGATATAAATCAAAGGGAGACTAGGAGGGTAGATTAAACAAGGATAGGGAGAAAAACCTACCTAGACCAAGGTGGAATACAATGGGAATTCATACACAACCCTTAACAGTGGCGGATTAATGATTTTGCCGCCCCTAGGCCCTGAAATAATTGCCGCCTCCGACCCCATATGAACTTGTTTTCGTTTTTTTACAAATTCGTTTGAACTAAAATAAATCTAAATATCATTCAAATAATTGAACGTTTACAAGTTTTATTATAAATAAAATGACAAGTACTGCGGACCCTCGCTTGAACGCATGTCTGTATAGCACGATTTTGCTTATAGCGCAGGAACGTGCATGGATCCAAAACCCCGCGTTCAAGCGGGGGTCCGGTGTATATCAAATATTTATTTTCTATTTTATGTAGATACAATAAAAGAAATAAAAGTATGTGAGACCTTCCGGTCATATTATTAACATTTAGGATTCTCGCAAGTATGTTTACTAAATGGCGTTGCGCAATCATTGGTGGTTTCAGTACACATTATGATTGGTAGAATTGCAGCGTCACTGATGCTGCAATTACAAAAATGCTGCTATTATAAATTTGCCGCCCTGGCAAATTTGCCGCTCTAGGCCTAGGCCTTGTCGGCCTAGGCGATAATACGCCGCTGACCCTTAAACACTCTCTGCTCTCTCCCTTCTCTTCCTTGTTGGCCCTCTCTCCATTTTAACAAGAAAATGGTGCTTAATTTATGCCAGGGCTTGCTAGGGCCGAGCCCCAGCACCTCTAGGCTTGGCAGTTCATAGCCCAGCACCTCTGGGCTCTCAGCCAGCAGCTGCCACTCTCAGGCCACCCAGCTCTGAAGGCAGCGCTGTTACCAGTAGCAGTGCAGAAGTGAGGGTAGCAATACACCATACTATTCCTGGCCAACAGTCACCGATCTCCAGCTAACCAGCTTGAAACCTGGTACCTTTTTCATTACAAATTAAGCACTGCAAGGAAATTATATAGTAATTGCCTCATCAAGGATCTCTCTGCAAGGAAGCCTGTGTGAGAGAAATGAGGGTTAAAAAGAAACTGTAGAATCTAGAGCAGAGGTGGCAAACTATGGCCCGAGGGCCACATCCGGCCTGCGGGACCTCCTGCCCGGCCCCTGAGCTCCTCATCTGGGAGGCTAGCCCCCGGCCCCTCCCTCACTCTTCCCCCTTCTCCGCAGCCTCAGCTCAGCGCACTGCCGGCGCAATGCTCCGGGTGGCGGGGCTGCGAGCCGTGGCCTGACCAGTGCTCTGTGCTGTGTGGTGGCATCACTGGCTCCAGCCGGGCAGTGCGGCTGCCTGTCCTGGTGCTCTGGGTGGCGCGGGTGTAGCGCCGCCAGCCACTGGTGCTCCAGGCAGCGCGGTAAGGGGGCAGGGAGCAGGGGGGGTTGGATACAGGGCAGGGCAATTCAGGGTGGTGGTCAGGGCAGCCAGAGGGCGGGGAGCAGGGGGGTTGAATGGGGGCAGGGGCCTGAGGGGGGCAGTCAGGAAGGAGAGGGGGGGTTGGATGGGGCAGTGGGGGGCAGTCAGGGGTGGGGGATCTGGGGGCGGTCAGGAGACAGGGAGGGATGGATGGGGCAGGGGTCCCCTGGGGGCTGTCAGGGAATGGGGGGTTGGATGGGGCAGGAGTACAAAGGAGGCCATCAGGGGGCAAGAAGCAGGGGGGGTCGGAGGGGGGGGGGGGGCCAGGCCATGCCAGCCCTCCATACAATTTTGGAAACCCGATGTGGCCATCAGGCCAAAAAGTTTGCCTGCCCTGATCTAGAACTTCTAAGGCACTGAGTCAAAGCAGGGAGGAGGAATAACCAGAGCACGATGCCTCTGGCTATCCCCAGCTGGTGGATGGTCTTGTGGAAACCATTGCCAGAAGATGCAGGTTGGAGGAGCTTCCAGACTGCTCTAACCTTCGCTCATGACTGGCAGAGAATAAGGCCTCCCTTTTCTGCTGCGCTTAGAAGAAGCTGTATGGAGCAGGGAATCTGGCCCATTATGCTAACTGAGCTAAATGATACCCTTGAATGTGCGTGAGAAACCTCCGCTGGCACCAATGAGCCCATGTAGGAGGAATAATTTCTGCAACTATATAAGTCTTCCAGAAGATTTTTAAAAAGTAAACCCCATCCATACCCGCAAATATTTGTAAACTCTCTGTGATTATGATCAGCCAAGTTCTAAATCCAACCACTAATAATAAATAAGGTTAAAATTGTGAGGGTGTTCATCACTTCAAAATGTTTTGTATAGCATATAAATTGGATACCATACAGTAATAGAATCTCTCCTCAAACTAGTGAGCTTTTCCATTATAAACATGCCAAACTTTAACAAACCACATCCTAATCCAAGGAGTAGTCTGGGAGAGCCAATCTGATGCAATCATAAACCATGCTGACAACAGTAATATTGATACCAATTTACTGGTTATCTTTTGGCTAATGCCAAACAAAACAGAGGCAGAGAGCTCTATCCAGTCTGTCTAAAGTATTCATGGCTTCCCAAGCCAAGCAGGCTGAAGCGCAATAGACACTGCTCTGGAGTTAGCAGACCTGCTCAGGAGAAAGATTGGAACTGTGTGGAAAACCAATACTTAAAAAACAAACAAGCTATTGTACTGGGGATTTCTGGAGATTACCAAGGGAAAAAAGGGCAAAGGAACGTCCCTACAAATGAACTCCCTGCCAATATCGCCATGAAGCCTACAGGGCTCTTACAGTCATATACCCAAGAGAGGAGATAACTGGATCTCATCTAGCCTCTTTGTGGCTTTTAAGATAATAACCTGGTGTTATTAGAGCTGGAGGGAGGCTTCTGATCCTAACTGCTGATGTCAGCTGTGCTCCCAGGAGTTCCATGGGTTCCAGCAGTGTCACTTTCTTCCCCAGCTGTTATTTCTTTGAAGGATGTGTGGAGTGGTTCATCTAGCTTGCCTGAAAGGGGGTTGTATAAAAATCCTCCTAATAGGCCAGAGGCGATTCTGAGGTTGCTCAGAGCCGTTGAACCAAACTGTAAACTCTGTATATGATAGAACCACTTCAAGCCAGGGGGGTACAGCAGCACTCCCAGTGCCCCTAGTTCTAGCACCTATGGACCTCTCTTCTTGAGAGCAACACTTTACAGGGAGTTCCAAGAAGACCAACAAAAATGGTTAAGACAGGAAAACAAGTGTATATATAACTTTGCTAAGCCATAAGGAAAGGGTTTGTAGAGTATGATAACAGTCTACATATTTAAAGGGTGTAAACATGAAAGTCTGAGAAAATTCAAGAAAAAAAAATGTAGGCTAAATATCAGGATAAATAGACTTCCTGACTGTGAGCTGTATTAGACAGGTGAATAGCCACCAAAGAAGTGTGTGTGTGTAGTCTGTCGGTTCGACAATCACATTTTCATGCTCTCTCTTTTTGTGGATTCTGGAGTGACTGAAGTCCAAAGCGTGACACGCATGCTCGTGAGCAGATTGGGCAGACAGTCATCGGTGAGCATCTTGGTAGCTATAGCAGTAGTATAACACTTTTCCCTTGCAGCTAACAATCAGTTATTTCTGTCCTCTTCAAAGGCTTGGAAAGCCTTTCTGGGATGGCCTTGATTCCAGTGTCCTTGTGCCAATTCTCCATAGAAAATGTTTCTGGTGAGTCAATATTCAGGCTCCCAATGATGTGTCCAACCCAGCGTAGTTGGGCTTTTATCAGCATAGCCTTGATGCTTATGGCATTTTACTTTTGGAGAACCTCCAGGTTAGTAATTTGTCCTGCCAGTGGATCCCCATAATGGTGCGCAGAGACCGCATATGGAAGGCCTCTACCTGTTTGATATGCCATTTGGTGGTGTCCAGGTCACACAGTCATAGAGGATAGATGTGAGCACAAAAGCATTATAAAAGTTTTATTTTTGTTGAGAGGGTTATGTTGTGGGATTTCAGGACTTTACTACATAGCTTTCCTAATGACTGAGAAGCTTCTGTATCCTGTTTGGGATCACTTTGTCAAGAGATCCATCACTGGAGATGTTGCTGCCGAGATAGGTAAAACTATCAACTTGCTTTAGTTGGATTCCACTAATGGATATGTTAGGGGATATGGCATGGAGCGGTGAAGATGATTGGTGCAACACCGCAGTTTTCTCCAGGCTGATTGTGAGGCCAAACGATTTTGATGCTTCAGCAAAGTGATCTACGATGCACTGGAGATCTCCCTGTGTGTGTGCTAGGAGGGCACAATCATCTGAAAGAGTGTTGCTCTTATTAGTAGTTCTGTTACTTTTGTTTTTTCTTTAAGCCTTGTAAGATTGAAGACTGAGCCGTTGTGTTGGTATCTGATGTATATGCCTCTGTTGAGCCCATTTGTAGCATGGTTGAGAACTTGAGTGAAGAAGAGGTTGAACAGGACAAGGGCAAGGACACAGCCTTGTTTGACTCCATTTGAAATGGGAAAGGAGTCAGTGAGATCTCCATTAAAAAGTACCTGACCTTGCATCCCCTCATGCTGAGGATCATCCATAATCCTCTATTGACTGATCTGACAACAGCATTTGATACAATGAAAACACTGAACAGATTCATGTTTTGTTCAATACATTTTTCTTGTATTTGCCTGATACTGTGCGGCGGAAACCCTCTCCCTGCACCCAGGGCCGGCTCCAGGCACCAGACCACCAAGCATGTGCTTGGGGTGGCGCCTGGAGAGGGGCGGCGCGGCGGGGTGCTCCGGCCCGAGAGCGGGGCCGCAACTGGGCTCCTGCCGCCGGGGGCTCTCCGCCCTCCCCTCGGCACTCTGGCCGCCGGGGAGAGCGGAGAGCCCCGGCTGGGCTCTCTGCCCTCCTCCCGGCGCTCTGGCCGCCGGGGGCTCTCCGCCTTCCCCCCGGCGCTCTGGCCGCCGGGGAGAGCGGAGCCGCGGCGGGCTTGCTGCCCTCCCCCCGGCACTCCAGCCGGTGGGGAATTGCTCGGTGCCTTCCCCTGCCGCGCTGGAGGAGGGGGGGGGGGGGGGGGTGGCTGGCTTTTTTCCCGGGGCGGGAAAAAAACCCAGGGCGGGCCCCGCCCGCCCCTTTTCCTTTTTTTTTTTTGGTCTGCTTCACCACCACCCACTTCAATCGAGGCGCCTTGCAGCAGGCGCAGGGCATTCTCGGCATTCTCGCAGATGGTGGCACACGTCCAAGGGGCCTGGCAGAATGCCCTGGCATGAGAACTACAACTCCCAGCACACCTCGCAACACATTGCCGGGCTGTGGCCAGGGCTGGATTAACTCTTTGTAGGGCCACATGTAGTCATTATGGGCCCCTTCCAAGTGTGGGCCATGGTGCCATTGTAAATCCGGCACTGCATCCCCTATATCCTTGAGAGATCAACCACACAGCTGTCCTGATCTGCAGATTCAGCTACCCAGTCTTCCCTCTGAACCTGAGATTGTTTTTGGTGGTGATACAAGGACTGGGATCCCTGAGGAGACTGCTCTTCTGACTTCTTGTTACCCAGTGTGGTGAGACAGAAGTTTACTTTTGTTGCTGGTTTGGTATATCTTATGGGAGTATAACCACCAGTTTTGGGGTGGGGTGGTGTCTGCCCTATTTCTCAGCAGTTTGTCCTAGAATTTGGTATTCTCAGTTGTGACCCATGAAGGCATGGTAATATAGGGCTTCCAGCCATAGAGTCATGTTTCCTGATGGTAGGGCTCCCTGCTCTAGGGTTAGGGTTCCTATGGGTAGGGCATTTGGAGCTATGATTAGGGTTCCTACTGGCGAGATCTCTATCCACAGGAACTCTAACTCTAAACCTGGACCGCTACCCATGGGAACCCTAACTCTAGCCCCTAGTCCATAGGAAAGCTAATCCTGGGGCATAGAATCATAGAATATCAGGGTTGGAAGGGACCTCAGGAGGTCATCTAGTCCAACCCCCTGCTCAAAGCAGGACCAATCCCCAGACAGATTTGTACCCCAGTTCCCTAAATGGCCCCCTCAAGGATTGAACTCACAACCCTGGATTTAGCAGGTCAATGCTCAAACCACTGAGCTATCCCTCCCCCCCCAATAGACCCTCCTAGCCATAGGAATCCTAAACATAACCCCAACTTCCCTACCATTAGGAACCCTTACCCTAGATCGTGGACCCCTACCCATAGGAACTCTAACCCTAGGGCTGGGACCACTACCCATAGGAGTCCGAACCATTTGGCAGGGATCCCTATCCATACCAACCCTAACAGGAACCGCAGGCCCCCTCTCCTCTCCTACCCTATACCAAGTCCCCTAACCTTAGGAATACTAAGCCTATTCCTGGGACCCTTACCCATAGGACCCCTAACCCTAAACCAAAGTCCCCTAAGTACAGGAACCCTAACAATACCTATAAGTCCCATTCCCCTAGAACCCTAAACCTACATCAGGGACCCCTACCCATGGGATCCCTATCCCTAGGGCAGGGACTCCTACCCATAGGAAAGTGGCTGAGCCTTAATCAGTGGGCGGGGCATTCATACAGGCCAGGGCTTTATAAAGCAGCGCACAAGCGACCAGGGAGCTTTGCGAACAGGGGCTGCTAACAGGGAGTTTCGCAAGGGAGTTCTCCAGGTGAAGGAGGAGCAATACAGCACCCTTTTGGGGTAAGTGACTGTCTGTAGTGTGTGTTTGTTTGTGTTTGAGGGTTACTTGCTGTGTGCTGAGCTTGTGTTTGTCAGTCTGTTTGTTTGTTTTGGTTGTTTGAAGGACCGTGTGCTGTGGCTGGCAGTTGGAAGCTGTGAGCTTCAAAGGAAGGTTTGAAAGCTAGAAGCCTCTGGTAAGTGGCTGAGCCTTAATCAGTGGGCGGGGCATTCATACAGGCCAGGGCTTTATAAAGCAGCGCACAAGCGACCAGGGGCTGCTAACAGGGAGTTTCGCAAGGGAGTTTGGAAGGGGAGCAGGAAGGGGGCGAGGTTCCATCTGTTTTCTCTTGATTCCCCTTAATACCTATAAAGCAACTACATTCTAACTTTTTGCTTAAACAACCCTTTCAGCTGACAGGGGGCTGCAGACGGGAGTTTGACAGAGGGAGGCTTACGATGGTTAGGAAGACCCGCAACACCTGTGCCAGCACTGCTACTGTCTCCTCCACCTGTGCCTGTAGCCAGACAGAGTGCCTAAGCATGGATGCCTCTACCCAGATCCTGGTGTGGTTTTGCAAAGACTGTAACTTGCAATTTCCACTTACTGATATCCAGGCTGGGGGGACCATCCAATGTGAGAGGTGCCTGCTGGTGGAATCTCTCAGGCAGCAGGTGGGAGAGCTACAGGAGGAGGTGGCTAGGTTGAGGAGCATCCGTATCCACGAGCAATTCCTCGACAGTGTCCATGTGGAGACAGCTGAGGTAGCTGTCCCAGTACACAGGACTGCTGATACACCACTGGTGGAGGAGGAGATGGCTCAGGGTGGACACTGGCAGCTGGTTACTTCTGGCAGCAGGCAGTGCTCCACCCTTGCTCTGAACCCTCCTGCCGTGGTTATAGGTAACCGTTATGCTCTTCTTGATACAGGAAAGAAGGAATCACTCCCTACAGTAAAGGAGGAGAAGCCTCGTACCCCTAAGGCTGGAAAGTCTGCTGCCACCACTGCGAATAGGAAACGTAGGGTAGTGGTGGTCGGAGACTCTCTGCTGAGGGAGACGGAGGCGCCCATCTGTCGCCCTGACATTTCATCTCGGGAGGTATGCTGCCTGCCGGGGGCCCGTATCCGAGACGTTACGGAGGCATTGTCGAGGATTATCCGGCCCTCTGACTACTACCCCATGCTACTCATCCATGTGGGCACAAATGATACTGCGCGGTGTGACACTGAGCGGATCAAGAGTGACTACAGGGCTCTGGGAGTACGGGTGAAGGAGTTTGGAGCGCAGGTGGTATTCTCTTCAATTCTTCCTGTCAAAGGTAGGGGCCCGGGCAGAGACAGATGCATCGTGGAGGTGAATGCCTGGCTGCGAAGATGGTGTCGCCAGGAGGGCTTTGGCTTCCTAGACCACGGGATGCTATTCGAGGAAGGACTGCTAGGCAGAGATGGCGTTCACCTTTCGAGGAGAGGAAAGACCCTGTTCGGACACAGACTGGCTAACCTAGTGAGGAGGGCTTTAAACTAGGTTCGATGGGGACAGGTGAGCAAAGCCCACAGGTAAGTGGGGAACATGGAGACCGGGGAAATGAGTCGGAAACAAGAGGGAGTGTGGGCTATATTGGCAGAGAGAAAGGAGAGTCAGGACAAAACTGGGAGGAAAGATCAAACCAGTATCTTAGATGCCTATATACAAATGCGAGAAGTATGGGGAATAAGCAGGAAGAACTGGAAGTGCTAATAAATAAATACAACTATGACGTTGGCATCACTGAAACTTGGTGGGATAATACACATGATTGGAATGTTGGTGTGGATGGGTACAGCTTGCTCAGGAAGGATAGACAGGGGAAAAAGGGAGGAGGTGTTGCCTTATATATTAAAAATGTACACACTTGGACTGAGGTAGAGATGGACATAGGAGACGGAAGTGTTGAGAGTCTCTGGGTTAGGCTTAAAGGGGCAAAAAACAAGGGAGATGTCATGCTAGGCGTCTACTACAGGCCACCTAACCAGGTGGAAGAGGTGGATGAGGCTTTTTTCAAGCAACTAACAAAATCATCCAAAGCCCAAGATTTGGTGGTGATGGGGGACTTCAACTGTCCGGATATATGTTGGGAAAATAACACAGCGGGGCACAGACTATCCAACAAATTCTTGGACTGCATTGGAGACAACTTTTTATTTCAGAAGGTTGAAAAAGCTACTAGGGAGGAAGCTGTTCTAGACTTGATTTTAACAAATAGGGAGGAACTCGTTGAGAATGTGAAAGTAGAAGGCAGTCTGGGTGAAAGTGATCATGAAATCATAGAGTTTGCAATTCTAAGGAAGGGTAGAAGGGAGAACAGCAAAATAGAGACAATGGATTTCAGGAAGGCAGATTTTGGGAAGCTCAGAGAGCTGATAGGTAAGGTCCCATAGGAATCAAGACTGAGGGGAAAAACAACTGAGGAGAGTTGGCAGTTTTTCAAAGGGACACTATTAAGGGCCCAAAAGCAAGCTATTCCGCTGGTTAGGAAAGATAGAAAATGTGGCAAAAGACCACCTTGGCTTAACCACGAGATCTTGCATGATCTAAAAAATAAAAAGGAGTCATATAAAAAATGGAAACTAGGACAGATTACAAAGGATGAATATAGGCAAACAACACAGGAATGCAGGGGCAAGATTAGAAAGGCAAAGGCACAAAATGAGCTCAAACTAGCTACGGGAATAAAAGGAAACAAGAAGACTTTTTATCAATACATTAGAAGCAAGAGGAAGACCAAAGACAGGGTAGGCCCACTGCTTAGTGAAGAGGGAGAAACAGTAACAGGAAACTTGGAAATGGCAGAGATGCTTAATGACTTCTTTGTTTCGGTCTTCACCGAGAAGTCTGAAGGAATGCCTAACATAGTGAATACTAATGGGAAGGGGGTAGGTTTAGCGGATAAAATAAAAAAAGAACAAGTTAAAAATCACTTAGAAAAGTTAGATGCCTGCAAGTCACCAGGGCCTGATGAAATGCATCCTAGAATACTCAAGGAGCTAATAGAGGAGGTATCTGAGCCTCTAGCTATTATCTTTGGAAAGTCATGGGAGACGGGAGAGATTCCAGAAGACTGGAAAAGGGCAAATATAGTGCCCATCTATAAAAAGGGAAATAAAAACAACCCAGGAAACTACAGACCAGTTAGTTTAACTTCTGTGCCAGGGAAGATAATGGAGCAAGTAATTAAGGAAATCATCTGCCAACACTTGGAAGGTGGTAAGGTGATAGGGAATAGCCAGCATGGATTTGTGAAGAACAAATCATGTCAAACCAATCTGATAGCTTTCTTTGATAGGATAACGAGCCTTGTGGATAAGGGTGAAGCTGTGGATGTGGTATACCTAGACTTTAGTAAGGCATTTGATACGGTCTCGCATGATATTCTTATCGATAAACTAGGCAAATACAAATTAGATGGGGCTACTATAAGGTGGGTGCATAACTGGCTGGATAACCGTACTCAGAGAGTTGTTATTAATGGTTCCCAATCCTGCTGGAAAGGCGTAACGAGTGGGGTACCGCAGGGGTCTGTTTTGGGACCGGCTCTGTTCAATATCTTCATCAACGACTTAGATATTGGCATAGAAAGTACGCTTATTAAGTTTGCGGATGATACCAAACTGGGAGGGATTGTAACTACTTTGGAGGACAGGGTCATAATTCAAAATGATCTGGACAAATTGGAGAAATGGTCTGAGTTAAACAGGATGAAGTTTAACAAAGACAAATGCAAAGTGCTCCACTTAGGAAGGAAAAATCAATTTCACACATACAGAATGGGAAAAGACTGTCTAGGAAGGAGTACGGCAGAAAGGGATCTAGGGGTTATAGTGGACCACAAGCTAAATATGAGTCAACAGTGTGATGCTGTTGCAAAAAAAGCAAACATGATTCTGGGATGCATTAACAGGTGTGTTGTGAGCAAGACACGAGAAGTCATTCTTCCGCTCTACTCTGCTCTGGTTAGGCCTCAGCTGGAGTATTGTGTCCAGTTCTGGGCGCCTCATTTCAAGAAAGATGTGGAGAAATTGGAAAGGGTCCAAAGAAGAGCAACAAGAATGATTAAAGGTCTTGAGAACATGACCTATGAAGGAAGGCTGAAAGAACTGGGTTTGTTTAGTTTGGAAAAGAGAAGACTGAGAGGGGACATGATAGCAGTTTTCAGGTATCTAAAAGGGTGTCATAAGGAGGAGGGAGAGAACTTGTTCACCTTAGCCTCTAAGGATAGAATCAGAAACAATGGGTTTAAACTGCAGCAAGGGAGGTCTAGGTTGGACATTAGGAAAAAGTTCCTAACTGTCAGGGTGGTTAAACACTGGAACAAATTGCCTAGGGAGGTTGTGGAATCTCCGTCTCTGGAGATATTTAAGAGTAGGTTAGATAAATGTCTATTAGGGATGGTCTAGGCAGTATTTGGTCCTGCCATGCGGGCAGGGGACTGGACTCGATGACCTCTCGAGGTCCCTTCCAGTCCTATAATCTATGAATCTATGAACCCTAATCCTAGCCCAAAGTCCTGTACCCATAGGAACCCTAACTCTAGGGTGGGAACCCCTACCCATAGGAACCCTAACCCTAGCCCCAAGTCCTCTACCTATAGGAACCCTATACTTAGGGAAAGGACCTCTACCTATAGTAATTCTAACCGTGGCCCTGGGACTGCTATCCATAGGATCCCTAACCATTCGGCGGGGACCCCTACCCATAGGAACCCTAACCGCAGCCCCAAGTCCCCTGTCCATAGGAACCCTAACCCTATACCCAAGTCTCCTACCCATAGACAACCTTATCCTGGGGGGGACCTCTACCCATTGAAACTGTAACTCTAGACCCAAGTCCACTACCCATAGGAACACTTACCCTAGTTCTGGGACCCCTACCATAGGACTTCTAACACAAAACTGAAGTCCCCTAAGATTAGGAACACTAACAATAGCCCAGAGTCAAAACCCCTACAAATCCTAAATCTAGAGCAGAGATGCCTATCCATAGGAATCTTAACCCAAGCCCAAAGACCTCTATCTATAGGTACCCTAAACCTAGCCCCCAGTCCCCTACCTGTAGGAGTCCTAGTGCAGGGGTCCCTACGCATAGGAACCCTTACGCTAGCCCCAAATGCCCTACCCATGGCAACCCTAACCCCAAAGTGGAAACCCCTACCCATAGCAACCCTAACCCTAACCCAAAGTCCCCTACGCATAGGAACCCTAGCCCTAGGGTGGGAACCCCTACCCATAGGAACTCTAACCCTAGGGCTGGGACCACTACCCATAGGAGTCCTAACCATTCGGCGGGGACTCCTACCCATAGGAACTCTATCCCTAGCGGGGACCCCTACCCATAGGAACTCTAGGCCTATCCCCATACCCATAAGAACCCTAATCCAACCTATAGGAACCCAAACCCTAGCCCCCAAGTTCCCTACCATAGGAAACCTTAACCTAAGGGGGGGACCCCTACCCATAGAACCCCTAACCCTAATTCCAAGTCGCATAAGCATAGGAACCCTAACAACAGCCTGAAGTCCTCTACCCCTAAGAACTTTGAATCTAGAGCAGGAAACCCTACCCACAAGGTCCCTAACCCTAGAGCAGGGGCCTCAACACATATGAACCCTAACTCTAACCCCAAGTCTCCCCTACCCATAGGAACCCTAACTCTAGGGTTCGGAGTCCTACCCATAGGAACCCTAACCCTTGCTCCAAGTGACCTATCCATATGAACCCTAACCCTAGGGCGGGGAGCTCTATCCATAGGAACCCTAACCCTAGCTCCAAGTGCCCTACCCTTAGGAATCCTAACCCCAGGGTGGGGACCCCTTCCCATAGGAACCCCAACCTTATGGCAGGGACCTAAAACTAGTGGCCTTGCTTTGTAGATTGCAGTCATGATTTTCTAGGTGCCTAAAAGTTAGTTGGTGTGATTCTCAGCATTGCAATGTGTAACCCTTCTGCCTGGTGGTGTGAGGAGGAGTCCAGTTCAGGTACAATAAGAGTTGCCTCTAAACAATACAAAACAGAACCATCTCAAGCCCCCACTCACTAATCTGGGAAAATTAACCACCATCTGGGAAAATTAACTACTCTCAGAGGCAATATTTTCCTACCCTCAGATACTGAGTTTGTGTTTAACAAAGGAAACTTTTATTAAAAGGGAAAGAGAACCCAGCATTAATTTGGGAAAACACCACAATCACAAGTCAAAAGCAAGTAACCAAAAGCAAACACCCACCCCACAATATCCCTTGCCTCAGTTTCCCACTTTGTGGTGTGACAATCCAACGACCAAAAGTTCTTTTAACATACCCCACTCACATTTGGTTGTCTTTGGTTAGTGAAGACTCAGAGGTGAGTTCATGTGGGGTTCACCTCCCATTTCTGAAAAAGAGGGACAGTCGAGCAATGCTTCTGGTGTTGCTTATGCGATCTCCGCAACTGGCTTGCTGCTACTACTGCTGCTGTTATCTCTGTTCTTGTCTGTTGCTGCCTCTTCCCTATATAACTACCACTGTTACCGCTGCCACCATTAGCTGCTACCTGCCATTCACTATTATCACTCAACTAGCACTGATACCTCTACTGCTATAATTACTGCTAACTACCACATCTACAATGCGCATTCTGAGGTTCCACCACTTAACACTGCTCTTAATAATTGAGTTCACACAGCTTTGGTATTAAATCCTGGAGAAGGGGAAAAGAATCAAATGCTATTCAGGACTCTTGAAGTAGACTCCACACCACTAGCTAAGACAAACAAACATCTCCTAACTTTCACTAGGATTTGGGATCTCTACCCCCTGCTTACCAAGTGAGGTACAGTTTAGAGTGACACCCCCCACCCCCAAATCAGGGCAGGCTAAGTACAGTTCTGCTGGCCTTTACTCATACAAGAAGGATACCAACATTTCATTATCCCTGCATTCAATATTAAAGTGAATTGTAACCCCAAATCAGCCAAAATTGATCACTCTGGCAATGCAACTGTTTGCTGAATACCTAGGTAGAATAGGTGTGTCTATGTAAATATGGTCTGCTCCTGAAGTCTTTTCCCCCAGTTCATCACTAGAAGTCTGAGGTACCCTCATTCAGACCCTGCTTACAAATGCCTAAATCCCTACTGCAAATGACAATCCTTTGCATTACCTTCCATAGAAAGCCCAGTTTCCCCACAGCCTGGCTTCTACTCACCATCAGTCATGGATCCCTCAAGCAGAAGCCAGTCAAATTCGTGCTTTTTAAATGTTCTAGTAAGCATGCTTTTCTGATTGAATTACGCTTGATGAAGAGCAGGCTGTAATGTGGGGAAAATTGTGCTTTGCAGATATTGATAAAAGTTAACAAAATATATAAATAAGAACCACATGTACTAAATATTTGTTATTGCTTCTAAAATTCCTTCCTACTGTGCAAGCGGCTACTTTAGTGAGTGATTATTGTTCTAGAATTCTTCAAGTTTAATCAGAAATATGTTGTGTCCCTGCTGTGGAAAGATGGCAAAGAAAGATTTGAGTTATAAATAAAATTGTCTAGTGGAGAAATCCTTTGGCAATTTCTTGGGAAGCAAAGTAATCAGGGGCTCAGCCATGAACCCAGCTGTATACCCATGTAGGGGAGGAAGGGGGAGAAAAGAGCCTCTTATTTTCCTGTACAGGCTACCCAGATTGAAGCAGTCACTGCCAGGCTGCTGCTACCTTTCCTGTACAGGTGGGTGGGGTAGGAAGTGAGCAGCATCTTTGCTCCCCTCCCTGCAAGATGCCAGCCAGTGCAGCTGAGCTGGCACAGAAGGTTGAGTAAGCTGCACCAGGGAAAGGGACGGTGTAGTTTACTTCTCCCTTGGAGCAATGGGGAAGCAGTGACCCTTAGAATCACAGTCTGGTCCTTTTTTTGGAGTCCGATTGTAAGGTGCTAATCCAGGCTGATAAGGCTGGGTGCTCGTGGGTGAGGGGCTGAATTCTTTTAGTGCAAGACGTTTTCTGGAAGAGGCAAAATTTGCTATATATAACTTCTTATTCATCTCTCAGGCTTAATATGGGTGAAAAGGGAAAAAATAACTCCTAAATTCCAAAGGCCTTTAAAAAGTGAGGACTTGGCTCATTCTTTGTGCTAACGTGCTCTCTCTGTCTTTTACTTTGTATAATACACCCTGCAATAAGCTATTAAAACACTTTAGTATATAATTATGTAATATATGCAGGAGTGGGGAAAAAAGAGTGAAAACATCTGTTCACATACTTTTTATTGCCTTTCACTTGAGAAGTCCATTAAATGCTAGAAAAAGCTATATCCTTCTGTTTGAGGCAATTGCCGTATTCCAAATCTCCATGGAAATTTATTCTGTGATTATTACTGGAACGCCAACAATGCTTGGACAGGTGCAGAACATAGAGAAAGATGTGGTCCCTACCGTACAGAGTTTAGGGAAGAATTTTCAAAATCTATTAGTGATTCAGGGGCATAAGTCCCTTTGAGTTTGGATGTGTGCGTCTACTGAAAAGACAGTCCTGAAAATTACACCTTTACAGTGTAGAGGAACTTGGAAATCTGAGGTCGTACTCACAGCAGTCAGTATAGAAATTCTATACTATTGGAAATACTGTGCGTACTACGTCGTCTGAGTGAAGCAAAAGCGCCTTTCTTCTCTTTCCTATCTGGATGGATGTCTTCCCTGCCAGTCCCATTTGCTTAAATTGAAACTATCTAATTCAAAGTGTCACCTCTCATCACGGAGGGAAATATAATGATGTGAGTCAAAATCCCTTCTTTGTATCCCATTATCACTGGTGTACTCCCTTTTTTTGTGTGTGTGCTTCAGGAACATCAACATGTGGCAGTACAACTTTGTGAAAAAAGTGTATTACTTATCTTGGGCTTCCTAGTATGCTTGTACAGTAGCAGACCACAAAAAATGCAGGGTCCTTCAGAAAGTGAGAGGCTATTTAGTTATTTAATTTCTCTGTGGCAGAGAAGACTTTTAAATATATCCCCATAAAACTCTCATAAAATTAAGGAAGTTTCAAATTTAAGCTTTGGGTTTCTGCCAATTAATCAATATTTTGCTGTAGTTAAAAACAGAATAGCAAAAATGTGACAATGACAGAAGCATGGAATGCGATGCATGTTACAGGTTTAGGAAACATATTCCCCCAACAACATACAGTTAATGGACAACAGCGTGGTGTACACAAATTAATGTGTGTTAAAGGCTTGATCCTATGCTCACTGAAGCCAATGGCAAAGCTCTCGTTGACTTTGAGGTTGCAGGATCAAGGCCTAAAGAATGAAGTGATACTGGAAAATACAAAAGCTGGTCAAAATTTTTCTGTTGACACTTTTATTGTTTAATGGAAAATGACTTTTCAAACAAAATGATAATTTTCATGGCAAAATGTAGGTTTAATTCAAAAATATTAGTTTTGTTCCCTTTCTCTCTCTTTTTGTACCTTCCTTCAGTGGCAAAATTTAGACCAAAAGTTTTAGTTTTGTTTTTGATGAAAAACCAAACATTTTTGGAAATTTCTTACCAAAGAAGGGGTAAAAAAAAGGGACCCTTTTTAGCCAGCCCTAAGAATATTGATAGTGATTAACTAAGCCTCTGAAAGCTTGTCTAGACTATAGATCAGGGGTGGGCAAACTTTTTGGCCCGAGGGCCACATCTAGGTATGCAAATTGTATGGTGGGCCATGAATGCTCATGAAAATTGGAGGTTGGGGTGCGGAAGGGGGTGAGTGCTCTGGCTGGGGGTGTGGGCTCTCAGGTAGGGCCAGAAATGAGGAGTTCAGGGTGGGAGGGGGCTCTGGGCTGGGGCAGGGGCATGGGTGGTGGTGAGAACTCAAGCTAGGGATGCGGGCTCTGGGATGGGGCTGGGGATGAGGGGTTGGGGGTGCAGGAAGGTGCTCTGGGCTCAGACCAAGGGGTTCGGAGAGTGGGAGGGGGATCAGGGCTGGGGCAGGAGGTTCGGGTGTGGAAGGGGGATCAGGGGTGCAGGCTCTGGGCAGCACTTACCTCAAGCAGCTCCTGGAAGCAGTGGCATGTCCCCCTTCTGACTCCTATGTGGAGGTGTGGCCAGGCAGCTCTGCACGCTGCCCTGTCCACAGGCACTGCCCCTGCAGCTCCCATTGGCCGCGGTTCCCAGCCAATGGGAGTTGCAGGAGTGGAGCTTGGAGCGGGAGGAGCATTTGGAACCCCTTGGCTGCCTCTATGCGTAGGAGCCGGATGGGAGACGTGCTGTTGCTTCCAGGAGTGGGGCAAGCCCCCAACCTTGCTCCCCAGCGGGAGCTTAAGGACCGGATTAAAACATCTAAAGGGATGGATGTGGCCCCCAGGCCATAGTTTGCCCACCCCTGCTATAGATGCTACAGTGACACAACTATGGCTCTGCAGCTGTGCTATTGTAGCATCCTAGTGCAGACAATTCCTATAGTGATGGAAGAGGTTTTTCCATTGCCCCTGAGAGGCAGTAACTAGGTAAACTGAAGAATTCTTCCGTTGACATAGCAGTGTCTACACTGACACTTAGATCAGTGTTATTATGTTTCTCAGGAATGACAATTTTTTCACACCCTTGAGTGACATAGCTAACTCAGCCAAAGTTACAAGTGCAGACCAGACTTAGGTTCAGTATGTACAAACCACTTGGCAACCAATCACGGGAATTAGAATCATAAAACCCCACACCATCGGCAGGCTACATGGGAGTGATAATAGGGTCTGTGGGGTTGTTACGCCCCACTGTAAGCAAATGGGCGGGATAGATGTGGAGTCCTTCAATCAGGAGAGTTAACTGTGCACTAGTGGGAGGGCAGGCATAGTATGCTGTACCCTGTAAAGAGATGTAGCAAAGTACTCTCCCCACAACAGGAGCAAGTGGGGAAGAAAGGGAGGAATATGTCTCTCCAAGACACAATTTCTTCCCAGTCTCCTCCTAGGACAGTGCAGCTATGAGTGACCCTATAATCATATTTTTGCACGTCTCTTCTCTCACAAGCCCCATTTTATCAGAAAGTTTTAAAGAGGTTTCCAGAACTTGGTACAGTAGTAGCTGAATGCTGTCATTTCTTAAACTTAACTATAGCACCCAAACCATCTGTGCTTTTTAGACATGTAGGAGCCCTGTGGCATGGGAAACTGCCCATATTTCCATTCATGCTCACCACTCAGCTCCACCTATTTTATTTCTTGTGCTGGAGTTCTTGGTTTTCAGTATCTGATTGATCCAACAGCTCCCTCTGGTGGAAAACGAGAAATGTGCCAGTGCAAAAGAAATAACTAGCCTTTCACTGTGTTTAATTGAGATATCACTGTAGAAAAATGTTATATCCTGTGGCAAATCATCCCAAAACATTTAGGCCATGCTAGTCTCTTTAATTGTTATACTAATTCTATTTTTTAGGCTGCTGTTTATTCCATATTCAATAGTGTTCAACTAAAATATATTGCATGGTTGAACGCTAATTTCCACAGACTTGTCAGAAATTCGACAAATTTACTAAACTGCAGGCAGGAGATTACAGTGAGACAATATATCTTTACTGATTTTGTTTTGGTAAATAAAAAAGCCCAGTTGATTACTTTTTGCCCAGGTTATAAAATCAAACATACAGGCCATCTGCTACCCGTAATTATAAAGATTGATACAAATGTCTCAAATATAATTGTTCCTTTTTTATTCCATAATTATGCCTTTGAAGAACATTATGAGTGTGACAGATTGGGCACCATCTGCCAGGAATTTATAGTTGATATAGATTAGAAAGTATGGATTAGATGGACATATTCGAGGCTAATACTTAGTCCTGCCTCAGGTCAGAGGACTGGGATAGATGGCCTACTGAGGTCCCTTCCAGTCCTATATTTCTATGATCCTATAGTCCCTTTAACTTGTGTCCAGAGACATAATGATAAATTCCTTTAGGTAATATGCTGAAGCGAGATCTGTGCTGAAGCCTAATTAGCATTCACAAGGATTTCAGATAGCATCCTTTCTCCCAGGTCTTTCTCTTGCCTATTTTAGGCAGAGACTAAAGTTAACAAATGAATTGTATTCGTAAACAGGCATAGGCAAAATGAAAGGGGAGAAGCAAATAGCAGGGTGGAAAGCCATTCTGCAGGCAAGTGGATAGGAGGTGAACCATGGGCGGTGGGTATACTAGGCTAGGGGAGGCTCAGCCTTCTCTGGTGCAGCCGCTGCCACCGGACACCCGTTGCGGGTTTGGGAGGGGGGAAATTGTTGCTTATTATTAGGCCCCATGCAGGTTCTGGGGCAGCTGAGGTGAACATGAATTTCTTTCCTCAGGGAAACAACATCCCATATGATAATGAATGAAATTGGAAGCAGTCTCTGGCTGGCTGTGACATAGAAACAACACAGGTTTCAGAGTAACAGCCGTGTTAGTCTGTATCCGCAAAAAGAAGAACAGGAGTACTTGTGGCACCTTAGAGACTAACAAATTTATTAGAGCATAAGCTTTCGTGGACTACAGCCCACTTCTTCGGATGCATATAGAATGGAACATATATTGAGGAGATATATATACACACATACAGAGAGCATAAACAGGTGGGAGTTGTCTTACCAACTCTGAGAGGCCAACAACACAGAAATGACTCCACTTCCTAAAACAGGAGAACTGGAGGTGAATTGTGTCTTTGTAAATTGTCACATACTTGGTCATGCTCCCTCTCCTGGATGCTCATGAGGTGGCTGTGCTTGAATCTAAACACTGGTCTCTCTGTGTTTTTCAGTTCCTTTGGGTCTGGGTAGGCTCAAAGGCACTGTCTCTTTCTTTGGTCTCTAGGCACATTTCCTAGGCATAGACTCACTGTCTAGCATCCCTTCTCAGAAGTAGGACCCCCATAGTCCAGCTGCCATAGGCTCCAAGATCAGTGCTGAACTCTCACAAGACAACTTAATTGCTTAAGCACACCCTCCCCAAACCTCCACAACATGGGCACTCTGGTTTAGAATTTATCCCTTCCAGGACACGTGACAGTTGAAGCAAATAGACACAGACTTTCCAGAGGGATTTCTAAATCGATCACTCTTCACTTTAGACAGCACAAGAAAAATACAGATCCAAGCAAAACAATAAATACCTGTGGCACCCTGTCCCTGAAAGCAGCACCCTGGAATCCCGATATTCACCACTCTCATATAATTATGATATGTTTTGTACAAAGTATGCCTTGTGAGGTATCATTTTAAAAGTCTTGCTCTGTTGAACATTAATATCCTGTCGGATTGTATGTGCTCTCATTGTATGTTGAGTTATGAAGTTTTGCTATGTGTGTGTTACTGAAATATGTTGGGAACACCCAACTTTTCAGATGCAACTGTGGAGGAGCCAGACATGCTAATGGCCCATTAAAGGGAACACACTCACAAGGACTGTACCAGGAACTGTATACAATGGAGACTTCTCAGAGATAGCGCATGGACAATGGCGACTGCTTGACTCATGTCATAGCAAAGGATCTTTCCAGCAAGCTAGAAGCAACTATAAAAGAGGAGAAGTGACATCATCACTTGTCCTCACTCCACAACTCAACACTTGGAAACACATCTGGAGAACAAAGACTTTGAACTGGGGAGGTGGTCCCAGACTGGAAAGAGAATCCCAGCCTGTGTATTAAGGAAGGATACCATAAGGGCGAGACGCTGCTTGATTCAAATCCTGTCTAGGTAACCAACTTTGATCTGTATGCTTATTACTTATAATCACTTAAAATCTATCTTTCTGTAGTTAATAAGTCTGTTTTCTATTTTACCTAAAACTGTGTGTTTTGGCTGGAGTGCTTGGGAAATCTGCTCAGGTTGCCAGGGCTGGTGCACGTCCACTTTCCTTTGTAGAAATGGTGGACTGGGTAATAAACTTACACTGGTCAGGCTTCTGACTAGGGCAAAACGGTACAGCTCTGAGGTGCAAGGCTGGGGAACCAGAGGGAATTGGCTGGAGCCTCTCTATTGTTGGTTCATGAGTGCCTGGCAAAAGCATTCATTTAACTCAGCTGGGTGTGTCCCTGTCTGTGAGTGTATGGGAAATTGCTGTACCTGCCAGAAGTTTGTAGCTTGTCACAGCATCACAGTGTGAGAGGGAGCCTAGGCTGGTGGGACACAGGGCTCAGTGGTACCCTGGTTTCAGGTTGCACCCTGGGGAACGCATCACAACACCGGTATGCAATTCCCTTTCTCAGTTTCTTCACTACTCTTCATTGCTCTTCAGGATTCAGTCAATGTCCCTTCTGGGTTCCAAGTCCCCTCTCCTGGACTTCCCTGGTACACCCATACCTTGAATAAAGTGTGCAGTTCTGGTCACCCCATCTCAAAAAAGATATATTAGAATTGGAAAAGGTGCAGAGAAGGGCAACAAAAATGATTAAGGATATAGAACAGCTTCTATTTGCAGAACAATTTATAAGACTGGGACTTTTCAGCTTGGAAAAGGGACAACTAAGGGGGCATATATGATAGAGGTGTATAAAATCATGAATGGTGTGGAGCAAGTGAATAAACAAGTGTTATTTACTCCTTCACATAACTCATGAACCAGGGGTCACCCAATGAAATTAATAAGCAACAGGTTTAAAACAAACATAAGGAAGTACTTCTTCATACAACACACAGTAAATATTAGGAACTCGTTGTCAGGGGATGCTGTGAAGACCAAAACTATAATGGGGAGGTGGGGGACTAAAAAATTAGATAAATTCATGGAGGATAGGTCCAAGATGATCAGGGATACAACCTATGCTTTTGGTGTCCCTCGCCTCTGACTTCCAAAAGCTGGGAGTGGATGGCTGGGATGGATCACTTGATGAATGACCTGTTATGTTCATTCCCCCTGAAGCACCTGGCATTGGCCACTGTCAGAAGACAGGATGCTGGGCTAGATGGACCATTGGTCTGACCCAATATGACCATTCTTATGACTTCAGTCACAGGTCTCTCTTTTTGTTTTGGTCAGCTTCTAAGAACAGACCTTGTCTTTTTATATAGGAATGCACATTTAGGGCCATAACACCACTGTATGGTGGCAGCATGCAATTATGTTTAGGGCATAGTAACAAAAACAACAAGGAGTCCGGTGACACCTTAAAGACTAACAGATTTATAAGCTTTCGTGGGTAAAAACCCCACTTATTCAGGGCATAGTCGTGTTTCTAGTTCCAGATTAAGTTAAATTTATGTTTCAAAACACATCAAGATTTTTTCATTTTGTTTCCTCATGGGTTTTATCTGGGAATTTCCTTGTCTCTATGCTGTCAGGGGCCAACATCTGAGCTTAGCGCAGTTTGGTATCACTCATTTTAGGAACAATAAGAGGGGACCTTTTCTAAGGGCACCTATGGCTTCAGTTCCATTGAGAACAATGTGAGGGAGACAGCAGCCATTTTGAGATAGGGGAATTCTCCATAGACTAAATTATTTGCCAGCTAATGCTGAAACTTTCAGTGATAAAGAATAACAGCAAAAATAACCTTTAAACATCAAAAAATCTTTAAAATTAGTCTATACACAAAATTTCAGTTTAAAGAGGCTATGTTGTTTTGTTACTGTGATCATTCCAGACAAAAAATCATCAATGCTGGGTAAAAAATTTTTTTAATAAACTATTTAAAAACTAATTTTAACTCATAAACTGATTAACAGATTTACTTGTAAAGTTCTCAGAAAAATCATTCTGTACCCAAAGGGCCCTTGCTATAATTTTGGGGAGGATTTGCTGTATTCTTCATATATAACTAAATATTTGAATCTTTGTTTCACGTATAAAACTTAGCTCTACTTTAACTATGGAATGGTGAGCATAAATTCCTTAATTAGCTCATATCCAAGTACAGCTAGATTTGTCTTTATACCATATATCTTGATTTAACCTGATCTTCTCTCCATTGGTAATAGGGTTTTATTTATGAATCTTGTGGTCTCTGATTGTTTTTTGGATTATTCCCATCAGCCCAACCTGAGGAGAGAAACAACAAATCTCAACTCTGAGGAGAGGTAACAAAGGAGAGTCTGGAGCCTACACCCCTTCAGGTTCTTGTTCAGAAGCAGAGAGAGGAAAAACCTATTCCTCAAGTTACAATCAATGCAGCTGGTGTGACACATTGAAAAATATAAAGATCATGTATGAGAACAAAGTCAAAGGGGCACAGATAAAAATGAGATGTTTGCAAATGGCTAAAAGACAAGATTGATCGAAATGAGTACCAGTTTCTTGTCCTATATTGCTCTATATTGTAATTAATGTAAGATTATGC
Organism: Trachemys scripta elegans; assembly: GCF_013100865.1. Classification (NCBI taxonomy): domain Eukaryota; kingdom Metazoa; phylum Chordata; order Testudines; family Emydidae; genus Trachemys; species Trachemys scripta. The sequence goes on along the minus strand of NC_048300.1, from coordinate 121,690,887 downwards.
AGCAACCAGAGCGTCAGTGATGCATATAAAACCATGTAAGTTACTGCAATAAATAACCTTAAACTGTTTTTGTTAGAGTTAATTTACAATATTGTAATGCTGTATTGTGCAGTGTGTTCACTGAATCATAAAATAAATATATAGTGATGGAGTTTATTGGGGAGACTGCAGGAACAAGGGCAATAGTTAACTAGATTTAGTACAACTGGAAAGAACTCATTACTACCATATCTAAAATTAGTTAATTTGATACTCTTTGGATGCAGCTGGAAAATTCTATTAAGTTTGTCTTTTATAGATTTATAGCAACGATATATAGCTGGAATAGCTTTGACTCCCATTATAGGAAGTACACCTATGTACCTACTGTCTTTCTCGATGCAAGCTATAACAAATCACCATAGCAACAACCAAATGAAGACAATGGACAGCTATATAAACACTTGGATCAACATACTGAAACATGTCTGTTCTGTTCCAGTCGATTTACTTTGCTCTCATAGGGCAAAAGAGCTATACAGTTGGCAGATCTGGCCCCAAGGATTGCTATACTATTGGGGAATTCCCAAGTGGCATATACCTTCTATAAGTGGTTCCTACACCATCCCACCTACTGGGCCCTGGCATAAGGATGTGCCCAGGGAAAAACAGATGAAGAAGTGGGTTTTTTTACCCACAAAAGCTTATGCCCAAATAAATCTGTTAGTCTTCAAGGTGCCACCGGACTCCTTGTTGTTTTTGTGAATACAGACTAACATGGCTACCCCCTGATACTTGAGATGTGACTATGGCACTGTAGCGGGGTGGTCACCTGCTGCTGCCTTAAAAAGCTTAAAACAACCCAGGGAGAGGGCTGTGGCAGGGAAGGAAAAGCAGGGCTGATTGGGGAAAGCAGCCTCAGCTGGGGGCCATGCCCCAATCAGGCCGAGGCTGGCTTAATAAGGGCCCTGCTGGCCCTTATAAAAGGGCTGAGGCCAAAAGCCAGAGACAGACTCTCTCTAGCTTTGAGAGGGAGGGACCTGGCTGCAGGAAGCTGAGAGAAGGTACCTGGGGTGAAGCAGGGCTGGGGGAAGGCCAAGGAAGCTGGGGAGCTCCGGCCTGGAAACCCTCCAGGCTGCGGCCTAGTGAAAGGCCAATTAGGTGTAGTGGCAGCCCACGGGTAGGCAGAGGCAGCAGGTCCAACCCCCCCTTGCCTATGATGAGCGGCTTTTACACTGCAGTCTGCCCCAGTGAGCGGGGGCTAGATGGTGACTGGCAGTAGCCCATGACTGAGGCAAGGTGGGGATAGAGGGTTGGGGGTTCCCCTGGGTGGGGAGACCCTGAGACTGTGGGGGTATTGCCAGGGGGCAGTACCCCAAAGACAAGGGGCACCAGGTCCTGGGAGGGGCACGGGGGCCAGTGGCAGCAGGACACCATCCTGCAGAGGGTGCTCTGGAGGCTGGAAACACTATTCCCTAAGACGACCAGCAGGAGGTGCTGCAGGGGTGAGTCCCGCACTGCAACAGGCACCTATATGCCCCAGTGTTGCCAGCTGATGCCCTTTGCCCTGGGAACTGAAGCTGCTAATTTCTTAGTAATAGGACTTCCATCATTATAATTTGCACTTTACTCCTCAGATTTCTTCTGCACTGTGACGATGGCTACTGCCTAAAGCCCTGTCTATGTTGTTCTGTTTTAGGTATTTTCCCATCAAATTTGCCCCTTGCAGCAAACTGGACTGCAATTGAGCTTTTTGCTTCCTATACTAGCTCCTGAAGACTTCTTCGGGGGCTTCTTTTATATTCTACAGGGGAAAACAGACAGTATTAGGGAGCACGATTATGTTCCGCAGTCTTAGAAAGTCATCAAACATTACGTGTTATGCATAGCATAGCCACAGGAGGCTACAACAGTGGTACCCTTAGCTCACCCAACAATATTGTTAATCTATCCAACCACACACTTAGCCCGGCGGAACAGTCTGTCCTATCTCGGGGACTCTCTTTCTGCCCCACCATCCCCAAATAAATCTGTTAGTCTTTAAGGTGCCACTGGACTCCTTGTTGTTTCTGTGGATACAGACCAACATGGCTACCCCTCTGATACATAGCAAAAGAAGTAACCGTATTTCTTTTGTGTTATGTTGATAGGGGTTTGATAGATATTTCTGGTGTCTCATTAAATATGTCCTTTTATTAAATTAGTCGCTACTTACACTCTTCGAGTCTTAAAATACAAGTACACTTTCAAAATTACACAATAAAACAAGATTCACAATATCACAGCTAGGCTTTCAGCACAGGTGCCGAGTTCCTGCATTCCTGGGGGTGCTCGACCCCCCACTCCATCCCAGACCCTACCCCCACTCCACTTCCCATAAGCCCGCACCCCTGCCATGCCTCTTCCTGCCCCTGACCTGCCCCCAGTCCCCCCCCCCCACCCCCCCCTTCCCCCCACCCCCTCCCCTGCCTCTTCCCATCCCCTCTCCCCTCTTTCTGCCCCCACTCCCTCCAGCGCCTCCTGCACACCGTTAAACAACTGATCTGCAGAATGCGGGAGGTGCGGGGAGGAAGCGGAGGCACTGATCCATGGGGCCACTGGCAGGCAGGAGGTGCTGGGAGTGAGTGGGAGGAGCTGATGGGGGGCTGGTGCTCAGCACCCACCACTTTTCCCCCATGGTTGCTCCAGCACTGGAGCACCCACGGAGTTGGCACCTATGGCTCTCACTTCAGTTTGTTTTTATATCTCACTGACAGACTGGCGATGCCCCACCCCTTATATCCCTGTTGGGGCATGGCTGACAACATTCTAGGAGGTTAGAGGAAAATATAATCCTCAAAGTCTGAAAAGTTCCATGTGATTCTACAAAGGGACCTCCACAACCATCTAGCCTGAATCCCTGTGCACACACAGGCTGTGGAATTTCTCCCACAAACTGGATTCAAGCATATCATAATTAGGAAGTTATCTAATCTCACTTCACAGATTTAAAGCGATGCCGAGTCCATTGTACTGCTTGCTGCCCTTGCTGAAGTATTCTATAAAGGTAAAGAGAGGACTATCTAGGTTGAGGCTGGTCAGTCTGGCACTTTTCATGAGAACATTTTTGTGCATGCAGGTTTCAGCTCCAAAGAGGAAACAGCCATTTGCAAATGTAATTCAAACCCACTGAACAATATGTTTTATTTCCAATATCAAAATCTAGATCCTGCTGATGTACAATGTCCTACTGCCGTTTACAGTACAGAAACCCTGTTACTTAACATAGTACCAGCTACCCAGGGATGGGCAAAGTATTAATCCTAAGTATATTAGATAGAAATAATCACAGCTATAGGGTTTTTTATAAAATACTTGTCCTTAGGGATTTTCTGTTCTGCTCATGCTGGGTACCTGCATGTCTGAATCCAACTGCAGTGACTATCACACACTGCAGTTACATGCTTGTAAGAGGAAGGATGTTTTGCAATAAAAAATGTTAACAGAGAAGACAATGAAAAGGAAGAGAGTTTGGAACAGCAAATTTATCAGTTGGTGTCTTTCATTATGTATATGGCATAGTGAAGGGTTGTTGTGCTTTGGCCAACCTCTGGATAGGATCTATCAGAGAATGTATCTTTCAGCTGACCATATAAAATCACCCATTGTTGTTTTGCAATGTTGTTATAGCCCTGTTGGTCCCAGAATATGAGAGAGACAAGGTGGGTGAGAAGATATCTTTTATTGGACCAACTTCTGTTGGTGGAAGAGACAGAGACAAGTTTTCAAGCTACATAGAGAGGTTTTATTCAGGTCTGTAAAAGGTAATCAGAGTGTCACATCTAAATGCAGGGTAGAACAGATTGTTAAGCACAGGAGTTAATGCATGTTGTAAGGGACCATTCAAAATGAAATGGCCCATTAACACTTCCACAGTCATAGGACAAAGGAGGTTTTTAGGGTTACACATTGTTGTAAACAGACATAAAACTACTGTCTCTATTGAATCTATACCTCCCACAGCACACCTTTCAAGATCCTTGGGTCTTACCCTGTATTGTACCTCACCCAGTGCATCAAATGCCTAAACAACAGCTATGTGGGTGAAACTAGACAAACATTATGCTCTCAAATGAACTCACACAGAAAAATGATAAAGGACAAAAACACCCTATCACCTGTGGGCAAACACTTTTCACAAAACAAGCACTTGGCTACAGTTCAGAATGTTGCACGCAGTTTCTTCCATTGCTTATAGAATAACATTCCAAAGGTATTACTAGTAGATTTATAATAGCCTACCAATAACTGAAAAGGAGGCCCCAATGATTATAACTTTGCCTTCAAAGAGGAGCCTTCCAGAGCAGCAATGCATTCTCCCACCAGTCGAGCAGCCTCTTTAGCAGTGCCCCTGTGCACTGAAAAGCCACCCGAACCATGTCCGTAGTTGTGGACCACGGGCAGATTTTTCCCATCATGGACCAGTATCTCTTTCTGCAGTCTCACAGCTAACCTGGATGGCCTCAGACCCACCCTCACCTTTATGTCCTGGGCTCTTTGAAGTGAGGGTTCAAGAGCACAACATCTGTCAAATATGTCTTTGCTACTTCTAGGATCTGGGGACAAGCTCCAGTTGTCCTTTTGCCTTGTCCCACCTAATGTTACATTGTGTATTCCTGGATAGATGTAGGTTAAACCATCCCCATCCCGGATGAAGTGATTCACCCAAGGAGCATCGACCTTGAGTACTTGACCTCTGACAGGGTATATCTCCAAGTCACCCATGAGTTCTCTGGATCCAATGCCTGAACAGTTGACAACGATGTCATATTTGCTATGTAGTTCCCACAGATCTTCGATTCGTCTAGCATACACCTGGCTGCCATTTCCTTTCAACCTAAAAAGAAATACTGGAGGTAAAGCATGACAATTAACTATTAATAAATCGCCTTGATTATTTTTACGCAAGTCAAGTAAGTAAGAGACTCTTTAAGATGCAGAAGAATAGAAAATTGAAGAAAAATCAGAGCTAGCTAGCAAGGGCTTCTGTTTATGACTTGTCTGATTTGGCTGTTGGAATTAAGACATTGCAAACAAAAGGCTCTTTGTTTGTTTATAAGATTGGACAGGGCAAAATATATCAGGTGTACAAATATTACAGAGATGCTGTGGCAAAAAAAGACGAGATAGCGATCTCATGAATTCATCTTATGATAGCTCCAAAATTGAGCAGTTCATACAGCCTAAGGATGGGCAAAATGTCACTTTTACATCAAAGTATTTATATTAGTAGTAGTATTTTACTATATACATTTCTGAGGTACCTGTTACTTGAAGCCAAATTCATCCCTGATGTCCAGTGCCGTAACAAGGGCGAGGCGAGTGAGGCACTTGCCTCGGGCGCACAAAGGGGAGGGGCGCAATCACCTCCTCTCCGTCTCTGTCTCCACCTCCTCCCCTGAATGCTCCGCCCCTGCTTCTCCGAGCCCCCGCTTCCCGCGAATCAGCTGTTCACGCAGGAAGCCTGGGAGCACGGAGAAACAAATGGCGGCACGCTCAGGCCCCGGGAGGCAGAGGTGGAGCAGAGGTGAGCTGGGGCGGGGAGTGCAGGGCCGGATCTAACTTTTTTGCCGCCGCCCCAAGCAAAAAAAAAAAAAAAGGGGGGGGCTGGCGCTGTTAGTGCGGTCTTGTGAGGAGCGAGGCGTGAGGGGGGGATGCGGCTGGAGGAGCGGGGGGGCACAGCGCAGCCGGAGGAGAGAGGCACGGGGGGGGGGGGGGGGGTACGTTGCGGCCGGGGGGGGGGGGGGGGAGGGCACGGCATGGCCGGAGGAGCCAAGGGGGAAGCAACGCAGCCGGAGCAGCAAGGGGGAGGCGCAGCATGGCCGCAGCGCTACCAGAGGAGCCAAGGGAGGGGGACTCAGGATGGCCGCAACGTGGCCGGAGGAGCCAAGGGTGGTGGGGTGGCGTGCCTGGAGGAGCCAAGGGGGGACGCGGCCGGAGGAGCCAAGGGAGGGCACGGCACGGTGCGGCTGGAGGAGCCAAAGGGGGGCATGGCCGGAGGAGCGTGGGGGGGGGTGCAGCATGTCCACGGCGTGCCCGGAGGAGCCAAGGGGGGGGGGGGGGGGACGCGATTTTATATTCTTGCCTCGGGCGCAAAAATAGCTAGTTACAGCTCTGCTGATGTCACTCTGTCTTCAGGGCTGCTATCAAATATGACACTATTTATAAATGCATAAGGAAGAAAGGAATCAGGCCTCATTTATAGAGAGTGAGATACAGCAGGTATTAACATCAATTCACTCTAGGTGTTTTAAAGTGGCGATCTAATGTAGGATGGGATGAGTTGGCTTAATATCTGTAAAGAGATCTGTTAGACTGCACGTTAGGCATGCACTCCATTCTCTCAACAAAATCTCATCCTCTTCCTGGGGTTTACATTTATTGTTAACTTAAATCTCAACCTAAGCTTCATTTTGAGCATGGCTTAAATGTAGGGTTCTCCCTGCAGGATCAGCTCCTAATCTGTCCAATAGGTAGAGATTAATTCTCTCTAGTGGGATCTCACCCATAGCATTTGAGATTCTGTCATATTTTTTGCAAAAACATGTTAGTACAAAAACTACTAAACATTCTGCAGAATTCAGACAAGGTAGAGGGAGAAAGTTTGTGAACTGTGACATTAAAGCTAGCCTAGAAAGAGGATGTGGTAAATGCTTTTGTGCTGCCAAGGCAAGGTACATAAATATTGTTCAGATCACTTGGGTTTGCAAAATAGTTACATATTTACTATGCTCTCTTTCCTGGTACCCACAAAGAGGGGGTGGAAAACTTTATCATCTTATTAGACTACATCCTTTGGGAAATGAGAAGAGTCTGAAACAGGAATAAGGAAGCAACAGAAGCCTTTGTGGCGAAGCAGCCTGACAGATACTAAATGGAGTCAGCAATTTAGTTGTTCCTCAGTACAATTTTCAGTATCAGTTAAGCAATGAAACATGATAAGGCTTGTGTTCCTGTGAGATAGTACAGAAGTCAGATAGCACTGGCAGCACAAGAGTACTCCCACTTATGCTTGCTGCTAAAAACATGAAATGTGATTCCATGTGGTTCAATGGCATGGAACATAATCAAACAAGCTGAGGGATTATCTGGCAATTTGTTCCAAGATGTAGATACACGTTTTACTACCTAACCTCAAATCACCTTGTATCCAGTCACTATGCCTGTGAAATGACAAACATTATTTGCTCTTTTTAAGTGCATTTAAATGGATTATACATACACATTATAGGATCTGTTTTCTGACTGCTAAAATTCTTTGAAATTGATGTGACTTGAGGAGAACTGGTCTTCAGAAGGAAAAAAATAAACTGTAAGACTTTTTTCTGCACAGGCATAAATTTTAAAGACTTCATGTGTGCCAAGCATTTTGCACATGCAAATGTTTCTGTAAGGTTTTCTACAAGATGATAATACAGAAAGATAGTACTTGGATTATTTTTACTCCTTTCTGCTCCTGATTCCAGAATGGTTTGTGAGGTTAGTTGGGCAGAAGAGAGGTTTTTGACCAAATCAGAGATGAATTGGCCCAGCCAATTCTGAAATACAGAGATTGGAACAGGAGGCATTTCCACAGATTTTCAAATTCTCCTGACAATTTTTGTCATTTCATAGCTCAAAACCAGTGAGGCTAGAGGCTTCAAAACATCACCTTTGGTTTGTGGCAAACGGCTTGCAGAGCACTAGCTTCTTTTACCATTTTCAAGAGCTGGTGGGATGTATTTTGGAAGTTACAGACTGGCAAATGAGAAACATCTGAATGTTCATTTGACTAGTGGCAGAGAAAAGACAGAAGATAACACTCTTTCCACTCCACTAGTATCTCTGGAGGATGTTAAACAGAAGCTACTAAAGTTAGAGATTTTTAAATCAGCAGGTCCCGATGGCTTGCATCCAAGAGTTTTAAAAGAACTGTCTGAGGAGCTTGTTGGACCATTAATGCTGATTTTCAATAAGTCTTGGAGCACTGGGGAAGTTCCAAAAGACTGGAAAAAAACTAACATTGTACAGTTTTTAAAAAGGGCAAGTGGGATGATCTGGGTACTTATAGGCTGTACGCCTGACAGTGATTCTGGACAAGATCATGGAGTGGCTGATACCAGACCCAATTATAATGAATTAAAGGAAGTTAATGTAATTAATGCAAATCAACATGGTGCAATATACGTAGAATTCTGTAAGGTGTTTGTCCTGGTGTCACATGACATTTTTATTAAAAAACTAGAATGATATAAAATTAACATGGCACACATTGAATGGATTAAAAGCTGGCTAACTGATGGGACTATTTAGAAAAGCTGGACATGCACAAGTCCATGGGTCCAGATCTAATGCATCCAAGGGTGCTGAGGGAGTTGGCTGATGTGATTGCAGAGCCATGGGCCATTATCTTTGAAAATTTGTGGCGATCGCGTGAGGTCCCGGATGATTGGAAAAAGGCAAATATAGTGCCCATATTTTAAAAAGAGAACCCGGGGAACTACAGACTGGTCAGCCTCACTTCAGTCCCCAGCAAAATCATGGAGCAGGTCCTCAGGGAATCCATTTTGAAGCACCTGGAGGAGAGGAAGGTGATCAGGAACAGTCAATATGGATTCACCAAGGGCAAGTCATGCCTGACCAACCTGATTGCCTTCTGTGATGAGATAACTGGCTCTGTGGATATGGGGAAAGTGGTGGATGTGATATATCTTGACTTTAGCAAAGCTTTTGATATGGTCTCCCACAGTATTCTTGCCAGCAAGTTAAAGAAATATGGATTGGATGAATGGACTATAAGGTGGATAGAAAGCTGGCTAAACTGTCAGACTTAACATGCAGTGATCAATGGCTCGATGTCTAGTTGGCAGCCAGTATCAAGTAGAGTGCCCCAGGGGTGGGTCCTGGGGCCGATTTTGTTCAAGATCTTTATTAATAATCTGGATGATGGGATGGATTGCACCCTCAACAAGTTCGCAGATGACACTAAACTGCGGGGAAAGGTAGATACTCTGGAGGGTAGGGATAGGGTCCAGAGTGACCTAGACAAATTGGAGGATTGGGCCAAAAGAAATCTGATGAGGTTCAACAAGGACAAGTGCAGAGTCCTGCACTTAGGAAGAAAGAATCCCATGCACTGCTACAGGTTAGGGACCAACTGGTTAAGCAGCAGTTCTGCAGAAAAGGACCTGGGGATTATGAGAAGTTGGATACGCGTCAACAGTGTGCCCTTGTTACCAAGAAGGCCAACGGCATATTGGGCTGTATTAGTAGGAGCATTGCCAGCAGAACGAGGGAAGTGATTATTCCCCTCTATTCGGCACTGGTGAGGCCACACCTGGAGTATTGTGCCCAGTTTTGGTCCCCCCACTACAGAAAGGATGTGGACAAATTGGAGAGAGTCCAGCGGAGGGCAATGAAAATTATTAGGGGGCTAGGGCACATGACTTACGAGGAGAGGCTGAGGGAACTGGGGTTATTTAGTCTGCAGAAGAGAAGAGTGAGGGGGGGATTTGATAGCAGCCTTCAACTACCTGAAGGGGGGTTCCAAAGAGGATGGAGCTAGGCTGTTCTCAGTGGTGGCAGATGACAGAACAAGAAGCAACGGTCTCAAATTGCAGTGGGGGAGGTCTAGGTTTGATATTAGGAAACACTTTCATTAGGAGGGTGGTGAAGCACTGGAATGGGTTACCAAGGGAGATGGTGGAATCTCCATCCTTAGAAGTTTTTAAGACCCGTCTTGACAAAACCCTGGCTGGGATGATTTAGTTGGTGTCTGCCTGCTTTGAGCAGGGGGTTGAATTAGATGACCTCCTGAGGTCTCTTCCAACTCTAATATTCTATGATTCTATGATAGGTGCCAAAATGTAATTGTAACTGGGGAATTGTCATTGAACAGGTCTGTTCACAGTGGGGTCCTGCAAAAATCTGTTCTTGGCCCTACACTATTTAACATTTTATCAATACCGGAAGAAAACATAAAATAATTACTAATAAAGTTTGAAGATGACACAAAAATTGGGGGAGTGGTAAATAATGAAGAGAACAGAATAATGAAGAGACTCAAAGCAATTGAAATCGTTTGGTAAGCTGAGCGCAAACAAACAATATGCATTTTAAGATGGCTAAATGTATACATACAGGAACAAAGAATGTAAGTTATACTTTCAGGATGGGGGACTGTATCCTGGGAAGCGGTGACTCTGAAAAAGCTTTGGGGGTCGTTGTGAATAATCAGCTGAATATGAGCTCCCGCTGTGATGCTGAAGCCAAAAGAGCTAATGCGATCCTAGGATGTATAAACAGGAGAATCTTGAGTAGGAGTAGAGAGGTTATTTTACCTCTGTATTAGGCTCTGATGCAACCACTGCTGGAATACTTTGTCCAGTTTTGGTGCCCACAATTCAAGGAGAGTGTTGATAAATTGGACAGGGTTCAGAGAAGAGCTACGAGAATGATTCAAGAATTAGAAAACATGCCTTAAAATGATAGACTCAAGGAACTCAATCTATTTAGTTTAACAAAGGAAAAACTAAAGGGTGACTTGATTAGTCTGTAAGTACCTATATGAGGAACAACTATTGAATAATGGGCTCTTGAATCTAGGAGAGAAACATGATCCAATGGCTGGAAGTTGAAGCTAGACAAATTCAGACTGGAAATAGGGGGGTTGGGGGCAGGAATTTAACAGTGAAAGTAATTAACCAGTAGAACAATTTACCAAGGCTTGCAGTGGATTCTTCATTGCTGACAAATTTTAAATCAAGAGCAGATGTATTTCTAAAAGATCTTCTGTAGGAATTATCCGGGGGCAGTTCTATGGCCTGTGCTACATAGGAGATCAGAGGAGATGATCACAATGGTCCCTTCTGGTCTTACAATCTATGAAAGGACAGGACCAGAAATATGGCTGCTCTCAAGAAATCAGCTTTCCACATCCAAATCTTGCAGGATTCCCCATGTAAATGTATGTGGATCATGTCATCCATAAGATAGTTTCCCCCAATGCACAGTGAATGCCTCCTTTGAAGAGATTGATTGAGCCATTAAGACACAGTCCTGCATTGAGAACGGTGCTGAATTGCCCCAGCAAGAGCTCCGGAATGTATCATCTACCTGTGTGCATTATCTGCAGGGGGACTGCAGCTGCAGTACCTGAGACAGCCTGGTGTAAGGTATATAGGCTCCCTGGTGCACTTAGCCAGCTGTTTCACTGATGTAGGAGAAGGACCATGGTTCCTTTCTCACTTGGGGAGGCTAATGTTTCTGTGGATATTCACCTGGCTGGAGGTGTCGTTGCACTCAGGACTGAAATTACCCTGTCATTGCATGCAGATACAAGAAGGGGAGGCTTTGTGCACTTTCTGCTCCCTTGTGCACCAACCCAGTAGGGAGCCTCTAAGGCATTGTTTCCCAAACTTGGGACGCCGCTTGTTTAGGGAAAGCCCTTGTCAGGCCGGGCTGGTTTGTTTACCTGCCGCGTCCACAGGTTCGGCCGATCGCGGCTCCCACTGACCATGGTTTGCTGCTCCAGGCCAATGGGAGCTGCTGGAAGCAGCCCAGGCCGAGGGACATACTGGCCGCCGCTTCCAGCAGCTCCCATTGGCCTGGAGCAGCGAACCACGGCCAGTGGGAGTCGCGATCGGCCAGACCTGCGGACGCAGCAGGTAAATAAACCGACCCGGCCCACCAGGGGCTTTCCCTACACAAGCGGCATCCCAAGTTTGGGAAACACTGCTCTAAGGGATAGTTTTGGAAGATTTTGAAAATGTGGGGCCTTATTCTCATTTACATTAAAGCCACTTCATACCACTCTGTCCATGTAATGGGGCGTTAAAATGGTAAATATAAAATTCTCCCACTTTTAGATATCTGTACACTACCACAGTTGTGAAAAACGGCCTTAGGTTTAATGAAACTCATTCCCATGGCCTTTAAATTCTTGCAAAAGAGGATATATGTGTAACCCAGGGGTAACTCACAGAAAATCAGTCTCCATTTCTCCCAGAAAGGAAAGAAAGATTTTAAAATCCATTAAATCAAAGGAATATTCCCAACCCTTTCCTTTCAGGAAATATCAGCTACACCCATCAAAACAAACCTTTTCTCCAACCATAGCAGATAGGACGGGCAGTCACATTTCAGTGTAGTAAAAGCCTGACCAAATCTGTGCTGTGGAAATTTCTTCAGCTCCTCTTCAGTCATTGAGCGAAATCCCAGGACAACATCAGACCAGAATGGTAACACTTCATCAGGAATGGTTTTAAAGATCTGCCAGCTAAAGGACATGGAAGAGAAGGCTAGACTTAGACACGCTCACGTTCATGTGACACAATTCATTTTGATCTTAGTTTAAAAATATTAGCAATCATCTTCCATTGGTCAGCAGGATCTCTAGAGTTTAGACAGACAGAAGGTAACAAAGTAAAAGACCTCACAGATGATAATTATTTAATTGGCCATAAGGTTTAGGGGAGTCTTAGTAGGACTTGGACCTAGAGGTGAGGGTAGAGTGAGGGTTGGGGTAATTGAGCCAAGTTAAAAATCATAAAGGGGGGGATGCGCCAGGGAAAATAACAGGATAACACAGGATTAAATACATTAAATGCAGTGAGCGGAGGGATGGGGGAAATAGTAGTCCAATGTGTCCCGTGTCCTCTTATTTTCATGGTTCTCATTTAAAACTAAAACTGTGCTGGAGAATGACAACACGGGCCATTAAAACCACATCCTTTCTGTGCTCCACTTACTCTCCAGTCTTGAATCTTGTTGCAGAGATTCTAAATTAATCCCCAGGAATTCACTAACTAAATTCCATACCGAGTTAAATTTAGAGATGGGCTCAAATCCAGCTCTGCATCACAATACCACTGCTTGGGCCCATCTCCAGGTAAGGTACAAAGCTTCCTCTCCTTCAGAGTTTAAACTCTGGAATTCCTGCCTGTTGCGAGGAGGTGTGGCCTCCCTCAGATGCGGATGCAAAGGGAACAACACAGGCTGCCTGGTGAGAGGAGCCAGGAGGGCCACGCCCCACACACTGGAAGCAGAGGGGTGGGACAGAAAGGGGAGCTATAAAAGGCTGGCCCAGCTATTCAGTTGGGAGGAAGCTGCTGGAGGAGATAGATGCTTCTTCCCCGCTGCCAGAGGCGAGCACCAAGAACTGCTGTTGCCCAAGAGACCAGCGTGAGCTTCCACAGAGTCCTGGCGCAGAGGAGCTGCTACCACTATCCCTGGCAGTGTACCCAGAGGAGATTGAGGACGACCCCTGGATCCAGAGAGAGAAAGAAGGAAGCAGCCCAGGGGAACCAAGCCGTAGTCTGCTAGAGGGCGAGCCTGAAACCAGGTCAGTGTGTTGCGGGCAGACCCCCGCTCACCCAGTGGTGGACTACTCTGCCACTGTTAGGGCCCTGGGTTGGGATGCAGTGGAGTTGGGTGGGCCCATGCCACTCCACCCCTGGGGTGACAGTACTCCCCCTCCGTAGGCCAGGAGACCTGTGCTCCTCTGCTCACACCAAACCTAAAGCGGCTTTGGGGTGGCAGCAGTGCGCACCATGGCCAGGGCAGGCTCTCTGCCTGCCTGCCCTGGCCCCGGCCCCATGCTGCTCCAGGAAGCGCTGCGGTCCCTGGGGGAGGAGAGGCAGAGGGCTCTGCATGTGCTGCCCTTGCCGCGCCTCCAGGAACCTTCCCCGAAGCTTCCGTTGGCCGCGGTTCCCCGTTCCCAGCCAATGGGAACTGTGGGGGGGGGGCGGTGCCTGGAGGCAAGGGCAGAGCACGTGGCACCAAAGGGGGCAATCCCACAGGCTGGATCCAAAGCCCTGAGGGGCTGGTGGGGCCGTAGTTTGCCCACCCCTGATTTAGAATCACCATGGTAATTACTCGGGGTCCACACTATCCCCCTTCTGTTGGTGGCGCACATCCTCACCAGGAGCACTTCCACCCTCTTAAGAAGGCCAGGAGGAGGGGGCTCCATGCGCAGCTCCACACCAGGAGCCTGGCTGCCCCCACCCCTCCCAGGCTCCTGGCTTCCCACTCTCACATGGGATCCTGGCTGCCCCTAGGGCTCTCTGCTCCCTGCTGGGAGCCGGAGCAGCTGCTGGGCTCCTGGGGGACAGTGGGGAGCCTGGGTGGCAGCCTGGCTCGAAGTGGAGAACCCAGGGGCAGCTGGGCTCTAGCTGGAGTCCCCCCAACCTGGAGTGACAGCCCGAGCTCTGAGCTGGGTGTTCTTTTCAATTTCACGGTTCCAGCACAAAGCCGTGAAATTGATAAGAATGACAGCCAACAGCCGATGTATGTAACCTGCAGTGTCTACACAGACTCTGCATTGCTCTAACTACACCAACATAAGCCCGACATCTCTTGTGGCGGTAGAGTTATGTCGGTGTAGTAGGGCACTTACATCAGCAGGAGCAAGGCTGTAGTGTAGACACTGATATAATTCGGTCGACATAAGCTGCCTTACATCGATCTAACTCTGTCCTGTCGTGTAGACCAGGCCTGACTCAGGCTCTCTTTCTAAAGGCTACAATCTTCTTGGCTGCATCTTCATGCAGTACCTGATCATACTTTCTTCCAGGTGACAGCAAAGCCAAAGATTTGAGTAGACAAATCTTTGTGGGTATGATGGGAAGCAAACATACTGTGTTTTATACTTAGTTACCATACCTGAAGGATCCTACAACGTTCCATCTCCTGTTACTAAAGGAGGAGGAATGTAGGGAAAATATGGGCTACAACTTACATTTAAGAGACACCAGCCCAGAGTGTTTTGTTTGTGTGAGCCTTTGAATGATTTTTGCTTGAAAACTCGCTTCATGTAATCAAATGCTTCTTAACACTGTAGCTCCTTTTGAATATGGGGCACAAGAGAGACTCCAGAGAAAGACTGTCCAGATGGATTGTCACCCTGCCTATTACAGTATATAGCATAAAAATACTAAAAACCTATTTTGAGTTCCTTTCTTACCCAGACACCAGATTAATGCCAGCATCTGAAGCCTCCGATGAATTATTGATTTCAAAAAGATAGTCGAAGGTCTCCCTAAACCACTGCTTCTGCTGATGAATTGGTATGCCTGTACATTTGAAATAAAGCAAAAAACTGAAATGGAGGGTGAAGGTAGATCAGGAAAAGACTCCCAAACCCGCATCAGCTGAGAAAGGCAGGCATCAGAGAAACCAGGAATAGTAAATTTTCTACACTGGTAAAACGTTGGACATGACCAGATAAAAGTATACACTGTACTGAACACAGAAAATGCATGGGAATTAAACCTATATTTTGGTATTTGTAAAGTCCAGTGCTATAAGGTAATACATGCCTCCTATAAGGTGCTAATTACCCTTAACTCCCAAGGACTGCATTGGTCTTCAAAGGGAGATTACAGCGCTCAGCAGCTTGCAGTATTGGGCCCTTGCTCCCCTGGACACTCACAGGATTCGGAGATTCACTTCTTCTAAAGAATCAGTGCACCTCAGCTTACCAGTTTCACCTCAGATCACCATTCCATTTAACACACAGCACAGACATGGGTATAGTGAAATCAAGTATACGTTTATTTAACAAAGCACAAAGATTCAAGTAGCAGCAAGTGGAAGTATTGGAAACAAATGGTTATATATAAAACAAAATCATAACATGCATTCTAGAGCCTAGACTTAATTAACAAGATACTCTCATGTCTTGCTCATCCAAAATCCCTGTAGCATTTTACAGCCAGGTTTGGCCTTGACCCTCATCTCATGAGACAAACTGTCTGCTTGCCTCCTAGGCAAAGGATCTTGTGTGTTTCCTTGTACTCGCAGATATACCCTAATAACTCTTTGTCTTTAGTCTTAAAGCAGACACCCCTCCTGTTTATTTCATCCTGCGAATTTTCTCTCTTTTAGATTTCACAATCTCTTCTTTTGCGCATGGCTCAGTATGCAAATAGGGCTACATGGTGAGGCATAAAATACACACTACGCACATAACCAGACAGAGAGATAGGTGTCTGCTGCCTCCTTCCTGAAAGGAACATTTCCGGGGTAGGAAACTTCCTGGTGACCTGCCTTAACTCCAAGACCTTGAGAATATAACTTTTAGTATAGATACATAACTTTTTAAATTTTATCCATACATACATTTCACAATGACTATGATAACCAGTGGGCTACAGATTCTTGGTATAGACCTCACATGTCACTCTTTGGTGAACTATTATGCATATATCCAACCAGGGGATTCCTGTATAATCGTATGCAACCACTGTGCTCTCTGCTGATTGGCACGAAGAGATCCCTGTCCGTCTGTGTGTCTCTCTCTCTCTCTCTCTCACATAAACACAAACACACACACACACAATATGTAGAGCCTTAAAGAGCTGAAAATATCTCCAAACATTTTAGGCCTGAAAATGGAACAAGAACGGGTGACTAAGTATCAAAACACTGGGGTTTTTATCAGCATAATTTATGATTGTTCAGAAAATAAAGACTGCAGACATATATTCTAAACTAATCAGATTCAAATACTATCATTAATGGAATAATAGATCTTCAGTATCATCTGAAGACCAAAGTTTAAACATGGAAAAAAGTCCTGTTGCAAAAACTTTAATCCACATCATTCTGAAGTTTGAGCTATGAGCAGGGCTGGCTCCAGGCACCAGCTGAGCAAGCTGGTGCTTGGGGTGGCAGATTGTTCGAGGCGGCATTCTGCCCAATCCTAGGGTGGCACGGCCGCTTTTTTTTGTTGTTGTTCCATTCCAGCCATCCTGTAGGGGGCGGCAGCGCGGAGAACCAGAGCGCCCTGCAGGGCAGTCCTCTTCCTCCCCTCCCCGCCGACCGGAGCGGAGCCCTCGTGGCAGGCGGCAGGAGGCGGCGCAGCGGGAGGGGCCACGTGGCAGCGCCCCTGCTGTAGCCCTGACCGCCCCCTTCTCTCTCTCGCCCTCCCCCTCCCTCCCCGCCCCAGCCGGTCCCCTTGCACCCGCGCTCCGGCCGCGTCGCAGGGGTTTTTTTTGCTTTGCTGTTCTGGCCGCCCCGTTTTTTTTTTTTTTGCTTGGGGCAGCCAAAAAGCCAGAGCTGGCCCTGGCTATGAGCTGAGCAGAGGTTTCACTCACCTTGATAAGTGTGTGGAATAAGCATTCCAGCTGCTACATCGCTCGTTGTGTTGGGAGTAAATTTGTCCGAAATTACAGTCACAGAGCACTTGGAGATAGATTCTGAAATGTACACTGCTGTTGAGAGGCCAATCAACCCAGCACCAACAACTGCAATCTTTCGTTTAGCCATATGCTAGGAGGAGAGGGAGGAGGAGGGGAGAAAAGAATTCCAACAGGTTATTTAAGGTGCCACATCCAATGCAATTTTTTAAAAATCCTTTCTTATTAGTTCTGCGATCTATTGTAAACAAGAGACAGAAAATACAATAGGGCTGGATCCCACAAACCTTTACATTTGTGAGTACAGTAACTCCTCATTTACCATCCTCCCGCTCAACGTTGTTTCGAAGTTATGTCACTGCTCCATTAGGGAACATACTCGTTTAAAGTTGTGCAATGCTCCCTTATAACGTCATTTGGCTGACTTTACAAGGGAGCATTGCACAAGTTCCTCTTCTCCGCCTCCTCCCCCTCCCTTCTTCCCAGCGCTTCCCCACCGCTAAACAACTGTTTGGTGGTGCTTAGGACTTTCTGGGAGGGAGGGTGGGAGGAGCAAATGAGCGGGGAAGCAGCCCCCCCCCCTCACCCCGGCAGGCAGGGCACCTAGAACACAGGGGCTTTAGAGGCTGCAGGGCCCTGGGCTAAGGGGGCACCGGGGCCCTGGCCTGCAACTCTAAAGCCTCTTTCGGAATGCGGCCCTGCGAGCACGGACCGGAGAACTCAGGAGGAGCAGGGGCAGCCATGTAGCCAGCGGACAGAGAGAAGCGGTGCTTTCCCCTTCAAAGCCGGCCGGAGAGAAGCGGCGCTTTGAAGGGGAAAGCCCAGGGCCCTGCAGCCCCTAAATCCCCTGCATTCCGAGTGGCCTTGCCTGGGGGTGGGGGGGCGGAGGGGGAGAGGGGTGGCAGTTCCCAGAATTGCAGCTCCCAGAATCGTGGCCATGGGGGCAGTGGCACGCTGCGCAGAGTTACCTGCACACCCCCTGCACCAAACAGGAGCTGCTCCAGGTAAGTGCTCTGCATCTCCTGCCTGCCCCAGCCCTGAGCCTCCTCCCGCACCCGGAGTGCCCTCCCGCACGCTAACTCCCTCCCAGATCCTGCACCCGACCCTGAGCGCCCTCCCACACCCTAACTCCCTTCCAGACCCTGCACCCCCAGCCCTGAGCCCCAGGGGCAAGGCAGGGACACCTGCCCACCACAGTACAGTACTGTACAGTATATAATGCCTTTTGTCTGCCCCCAAAAAATTTCCTTGGCACCTAACCCCCCGCATTTACATTAAATCTTATGGGAAAATTGGATTAGTTTAACATCGTTTCGCTTAAAGTTGCATTTTTCAGGAACATAACTACAATGTTAAGAGAGGAGTTACTGTAGTCCCACTAAAGACCACAGGACTATGTGGACAAATAAGGTCTATTCCTGGGCATAGGGCTTTCCAGGATTAGGGAAAATGGAATTAAAATATTTACAATTGTCAGCATTGAGAGAGATCAGGCAAGTTAAGGCCTAAACATTGAAGCAAAACACAATATAGAAAAACAAATATTAAGAGTAGGGTTTCAGATGTAAGATGGAAAATGCCTTTGTCTAGCATATGATCTAGTTGATTCTTTGTCTCAGAGAATGGTTTACCTGCTGATTTTTGTCCCATAAAATAGACTTGACATTAAATGCAATGCATAGTTTTTCAGGGTATAGAATAACTGCTTCTATACTTCCATCCAAAAATTGTTTGCAGGGAGATGTTAATCCCTGTTGTCTTGATTATGCCTTGGGAGGGGTGTGGTGGGAGGAAGAGAAGGGCGTAAAATCCTTTTGTGCTTTGACATTGTTAAGAATATATTTCTGGCCCTAGTGTTAGAGTGACAACAATGGCTCCAGTCCAATGCCTCCCTCCAACAAGGGGTATGCATAAAAAGTCTGTGATCTAGGTCACAGATTAATGGGTCCTCCTCTGTATGTGAGGGTACAATCCTGAGCACCCACTGCTCCCATTGACCTCAATAAGAATTGCAGGTGTTCAGGACACAACATAAACCAAGGAACGGTAAGTCTATCAAGCCAAGAGGACCTGATGCCCCTTGGGCAGTCTAAGCATATGCCCATTCCTTGCTCTGACTGTATTTTTAAGCTGTTTAGTGTCTTTGGAGCACTTACATGTACTTAATATTTAATTTACTTTTAGTTAATATTTACACATGAGAAGCAGGTTCTTTTCTTGCATGTTCTATTCAAGTTTCTGATCCTTGCACCTGGCAATCTAGTTTTTGGTGATGATTCCCCCAGTTTTACCCTCTATCGCAGTCTCAGGAGTTTATAGTTTGGCACCTCCTGTTAACAGTAACCCCTGAAGCTATCTGATGGATTTGATCAGATCCTTGGCTGAAGATCATAGTCCCTTGATATTGCTTTTCCATTCTGGAAAACAGTGCCTACAGTGTTGCGATCTAGGCTATAAAAAGGTCCAATGTTTCCATTTGTAAGTTAGGTTTTAGGCATTGTTTATTTCTCTTGTTGATGCCAGTGTAGGTAACACAAATTGTGGGGGATTGGAAGGTCCTGCTTGTTTATTACATCACTGCTTGGACAGCTCCCTGCTACCCAACATTAATTTTTAGTTACTTATAATGTTATATTTCTGTAGGGTCATGGTGCTCTTTTAGGACCAGATAGTGCCTGGCTGTTGTGCAGGTTTGCAAGAGACGAAGAAACCTTTACCCCTTCAATTGCATCCTCTTTGAACAGTTACAATCCCAGCTCTCCTTCTCTGGGACTTGCTTGTGCTTCTTTCTTTATTTTTAATTCCCCACCCTAGTCAGCCAGAGGGAAGGTGGTAAACAGCACACTTAAAGACTTCAGTTCTAGCAGTACATGGACCCAAACCAGAACACCAGAGCTGAATCATCACTCCAACCCTAAATTTGGAAAAATTCTGAGATGGACAGAAGCTTTGCAACTCAGGACCATCTGCACATAGAAACTGCCAGGTTACCGGACCTGTACGAACCAGAGATGTTTGCAAAAGAGGAAAACGATTTAGTGAAAAATTGCAAAATTTCACCGTTGTTGCCATTTTTCAGGGCAATGTAACCATTTTTACTGAAATATTATCTAACATTTTCTGAAAGTTTTCATTGACCAAAATCCCAGTTTTTAGTAAGAACACGGGTTTGGGTAAATAAAGCATTTTGATAACTACTTCAAAAATGATGTCAGTAACAAAGTTACTGAATGTTAACAATTTTTGCAAAAAGGAATTGGTTTTGGGAAAAAAAAGTAATTTTTAAAATGGAGTCATTTTTTAAATTAAACTTTTAATGCCAAAAAAAAAAGAGAGAGAGAAAGAAAAGAAATCCCAGCTCTAGGGGAAACATTGTTCTCCTATCAGCAGGTTCAAAGAGCACCTTGGGTCTCTGCAAAACATTTGGCCTTACAGGAGCCTGCTCCTCCAGTGTATATACCAGGGGTCTCAAACACGCAGCCAGCGGGGCAGTCCCAGCAGCGAGCCAAGCGCCCTGCGCGCCCCCCCCCCGTTACTTCCGGTCACCGCCAAACTCCCCTCACCCCCACCCCCGTGTTATTGCATGTAAGCTCCCCGCGCACTGCTCCCAATGTTTGGGGCTGGGTCTCTCCCCCGGCCCCGCCTGATGCCCCCACGCACCTCCCCCGAGTGTCCCCCGGCCTCACTTGCTGCCATTTCACTGCCCCGGAGCCTGCAGCTCACGCTCTGCTCTGCCGGCTTCCGGCATCACTTGCTGCCGCAGGGTCCTAGTGTCCCCCTCTCCTAGGGAGAGGGCAGGCTGCCCTTCCCCTGCCCTCGTCCTGAGCCTCTCCAATGCCCCAAGCCTCTCTAATGCTCCCAAACCCCTCATCCCCACAGCCCTCACCCCTGCACCCCCTCCTATCCCCAAACTCCAGCCCAGAGCCTGCACCCCCACCCCCTGCCCCAGCCCAGAGCCCGCACCCAGCACCCAAACTCCAACCCAGAGCCTGCACCCCCACCCCCTGCCCCAGCCCAGAACCTGCACCCAGCACCCAAACTCCATCCCAGAGCTGCACACGCACTCCCTGCCCCAGCCCGGAGCCTGCATCCAGCACCCAAACTCCATCCCAGAGCCTGCATCCCCACCCCTTGCCCCAGCCCAGAGCCTGCACCCAGCACCCAAATTCCATCCCAGAGCCTGCACCCCCACTCCCTGCCCCAGCCCGGAGCCTGCACCCAGCACCCAAACTCCATCCCAGAGTCTGCACCCCAGATCCCCTCCCCCAACCAAACTCCCTCCCAGAGCCTTAGGCAGGTGGGGATGGAGTTTGGGGGGGGGAGGCAGGTTTTTGGCACCACCAAAATTTCTACAAACCTGCCATCCCTGGAAGAGGCAGAGCAGGGGGGAGTGGTGGTGTAGCCCAGTGCAGTGGGGGGGCTTTACTGAGTGTATATATTTTATTAAAACCGCTTGGAGGAAGAGGTGGAGAAGAAATGGGGCAGGGGCAGGGCCTCATGGAAGGGGTGGAGTGGGAGCGGGGCCAGGGGCAGCTAGGGGGAGGTGTCAGTGATGCGGCCCTCGGGCCAATGCACTAGCCCTCATGTGGCCCTCACAGTCATTTGAGTTTGAGACCCCTGGTATATATCCATCATCCACCAGTTGGAGAACTAACCCTGATTCCTCCTCCATTGTCCTGACTGACACTCACTGATTCTAACGAGCCATGGCAGACATTGAATTTCTGAATTGACCTCCTCGTAGCCAGGACAGAAAGATGAGAGAACCAGGCCAGGAAAGGCTTAGGTTTGCCATAATTTACCCTCTCCAGACAGGGTTTTATTACACAGAAGTTGAATTGACACCAGCTTGCAGCCCCCTGCTGGGCAGTCTCTGCTAACTGGGCTCCAATGGATTGCTTTAAAGCCATCCTCCACAGATGGAAACAGCAGGGAGGGCAACAGGGCAAAAACTATCTGCCCTGCCTGGGAGGGAATGCCCCTTAGGGCGCAGCTGTCCCTGCTGGTGAGGATTTATATATGCATCTTTCACACATCTATTCTCCTCCACCAATGCAGATAAATCAAGCTCAGAGGGTTGATTGATTAATTTAACGTGTTCATTAACAAGCATTTCTGTAGCACTTGCCACTGCAGTTCATGAAAGTCAAGAGTCAATTCTCCAACACACCAAAACTAAGGGCACGTCTTCACTAGCAATGAGGTGTGTTCACAGGAGGCAGGCTCCCAGGTGGAGCTTTTAACTGCACAGGATTAGGGTGGAAGTGAGTTCTTAGGAGGAAAGGTGGGACTTCCAGATTGTGCCCCTGGGGCTGGGAATCAGTATGTTGTTTAAAAATAGAGGCAGGGTGATTAAAATAATAAAGGGCTAGTAATTAAATTAAGGAACTGGAAGTCCTTAGATAAGCTTGTAAAACAGGAATCCTTTTGGGGCAGGGTGTTGGAGAACACAGGGGACTCAGAAGAAATACAGCCAAGCCCTCAGAGCCAAGTTTACATTCAGAAAGGAGAGAGATTTGAGGGGTGAAGGTGAAAAGAAGGGGCCAAAATCTAGGGAAGGGATAGCAGTGGTATAGAGAAGTTCCACTCTACCCCTGGTACTTATGTGGCCCCACCATCACAGCATCTGAGTGCCTCACAGTGTCTAACCTATTTCTCCTCACAGCCCCTCTGTGATGTAGATGTAGAACATTGCTGTTATCCCTATTGTACAGATTCAGCACTAAGGCAGAGAAAGACTAAAGGCCAGATTTTCAAAGGTATTTAGGCACCTAGTGGGATTTTCAAAAGCACCTAGAAGGTTAGGTGCTTTGTAAACCTCACTAGATGCATAGCTGCATCTTTGGCTGGCTGGATTGTAGAGCAATGGCTGCTGTGCAATTTTAGATTTTAACTGAAAATCATTTTGTTTTGTCATTTTTTGTTGAGGGTTCAAGAAAAGGAAGGAATGAGAGTGTTATATGAGCATCAGATGTGCTTATGCCTCAACTTCTTAGGGTTTCAGCTGTATCCAGGCCACTTCCAGAACAAAGAATAGAAATTGCATCCACAGAGTCCATAAAGTCATGATTTGTATTATTCACTGGGCACCATCTGTGTGCTCAGTACTGTCAGAATATGCCAGAAAATGTAGTCCCTAGGCCAATGCATATAAGATAGCTCAGATATTCAAATATGAAGTGTATAGTTATTGAGCACGTTATCAAATGTTCACTGTGATGATAATATCTAATGAGTGGAGGCGCTAATGGCAATAGAAGTTTTACTTGATTAAAGACTAGAAGATTTGACACTTCAACTTTTTTTCAAGGGGAAAACATATGAAAGACCCAGTGTGACAACTCTTGTGACTTTAATGTAAATCATGTGATCTTTGCTGACTTTCGTATAGCCTCAGATGCCAGAATAAAGAGATTTAATGAGAATCTCAGCTTTCATTTTTATAAAGAGTAAGTTTCAGCCTTCACAGTTGGGGTGAAAAGCTTGTAAACAGGAAGTGAGCACCCCCCCAAAGGCTCGGAAACCAGAAATAAATTTAAAAAAATACATTTGTATTTTTTTAAAACTCTCTCATGTTTTTTAGCCAATATCCTGATCTCTTGGGGCATGACTCATGATTTTTTTACTACTGAAGTTGACAATGCGGCAGGGGTCCTTATCCCTTGTTATCTTATAGGATCTCATGGCAGTCTTGGTAAGAGCGCTTTGTAGAATTCTATTTTGGCTAACTGAACACTGCTGACCTAAATTACAGCCTTTAAACTGTATACATTATTTTTTGTTTCTAGCCTTAAACAGCTGTGTAGCATAGCTGTGTGCTGCCAAATGACTGCTGAGTTCCAGGATAGAGGTGACTATCTCAGTAATGGGTGAAATGATTAGTGTGTGCATGCACGTATACAGTATACATATCTACAAGGACTGAATTGGGTTGGCTTGCAGTGGTTTGGCAATCTAGTGTTGTAGTGGGGCAGCTGCCCTATTTCTGGGGAAAAGGAGTGAAAGCAGCTGAGGGTGTGACTGACCACTGGTGTGGCCAGCTCAATCAGGGCCCAGCTGGGCCTGATCAGAGGGCTGTGGGGTCAGGAGACAGAGGAGTATCACTCTAGCCCTGGAGTGGGAAGGACTGCCTGGAAACGAGGTACCTGAAGTGGAGCAGTGCTGGGGAAGGGCAAAGGGAACTGGGGAGCTCCAGCCTGGTAAATCCCCAGGCTGCAGGCCGTGTTGAAGGCCTACAAAAGATACTGGGGCTGCAGAGGTGCAGCCCGGGGATAGGCAGAGGCAGCTGGTCCTACCCCCTTGCCAGTGATGAGTGGCTATTACACACTGCAGTTTGCCCCAGTGAGCGGGGGCTAAATGATGACTGGCAGTAGCCACTGAGGTGGGTTTAGAGGGTTGGGGGTTCCCCTGGGAGGGGAGACTCAGAGAGTGGGGGTACTGCTGGGGCAGAACCCCAAGGTAAAGGGAACAGACTAGACTTTCTCACACTAAGGGCAGGTGGTAGCAAGTTGCCTCACAACCCTAGGTACTGCTAGGAAGTGTCACACCAACCCCAAGCATTCAGAAAGCATGAGTCAAGCCCCCAAATGTGAGATTTGCTTTAAAAATAATGAGAGATAAAAAGCATGTCAGAGTGGGGTTCTTTTTATTTATCTTCTGGTCTCTGAGCCTTTAGGTTCTGATCAGGTCACTTTTTTAAACTCTTCTCTGCAATTACAAGGACTGGAATCTTATTTAAAAAAAAACAAAACAACAACAACCTCCAGCAGCTGGAGCTTTAAGAAAAATACCAACTATTGCAAGTCTCATGGTAGTATTGTGAGAGCTGGCCACTGGCACTGACTTTCATTTTCCCAGGTGGGTGCTCCACCCCCATTCTGCCCTGAGGTCCCGCCTCCACTTTACTCCTTCCCCCAAGGCTCTGCCCTTGCCCCACCTCTTCCTGCCCCTGCTCCGCCCCCTCCCCCGAGTGCTTCCTGCCTGCTGCTGAGCAGCTGATTGGCAGGTGGGTGCTGAGCACCCACTTTTTTTGTGGGTACTCCAGCCCCAGAGCACCCGCAAAGTCGGTGCCTATGGAGCTGGCAACACTGGGTATTAGTGAAGAGGAGAACATAGTCATTGGCATGTCTAACAAGGATTATAAAATAATGTTACAGTTAATATCTAAGCTAACTCTGAAACAAGCAGGGTAACTAGAACCACAATCTGAGCTAGTGAAAATGCAAGTTACCCAGCAGGAGCGATGTGGAAGCAAAAGACAAGAAAAAAATTCCCATGGAATAAAAGGAAGTGCCATAAACAGGCAGCTGAAGAGCAATGAGTTCCCTGGACAGAAGTGTGACAGGTCTGGCAAGGGATTACACACCACAGGCAAAGCACTCCCCTGCAGGCCCTGCTATCATTCTACAGGTTAGTGACAGGCACACTTCAACCTCGAGTCCTCCGAGCGTCTCCCTGGAGTGTCCAACTCCTGCTCTACTGGACACTCACAATATTTACTGGTTGGCTGCTTCTAAATGAACAGTACCTCAGTTTACCAGCTCAGATCATTGTTCTGTTTATCTTACTGCACATAGATATGTTTATAATGAAAGCAAGTATAAATTAATTTGACAAAGCACAGAGATTAGATGTTTTCAAGTCACCAGGGCTTGATGAAATACATCCTGGAATACTGAAGGAGCTGACTGAGAAGATGTCTCAGCCATTAGAGATTAACTTGGAAAAGTCACGGAAGACAGGAGAGATTTCAGACAACAGGAAAAGGGGAAATATAGTGCCAAACTAGAAAAAGGAGAAGAAAGGCAACATGAAGAATTACAGACCAGTCAACTTAATTTCAGTACCTGGAAAGATTACAGAGCAAACAATTAAGCAATCAATTTGCAGGCACCTAGAAGAGAATAAGGTGATAAGTAACAGCCAGCATAGATTTGTCCAGAACAAGTCACGTAAAACAAACTAGTATCTTTTTTTGAAAGGGTAACAAGCCTTGTGGATAGGGCTTAGGATAGTGACTTTAGTAAGGCTTTTGATACTGTCTCACAGGAGCTTCTCATAAACAAACTAGGGAAATACAACCTAGATGGAGTTATTATAAGGTGGGTGCATAACTGGTTGGAAACCCATTCCCAGAGAGTAGTTATCAGTGGTTCACAGTCATGCTGGAAGGGCATAACAAGTGGGATCCCACAGGGTCCAGTTCTGTTCAATATCTTCATCACTGATTTAGATAATGGCATAGAGAGTACACTTAGAAAGTCTGTGGACAATACCAAGCTGGGTGGGGTTGCAAGTGCTTTGGAGGATAGGATTAAAATTTAAAATGATCTGGACAAACTGGAGAAATGATCTGAAGTAAATAGGATGAAATTCAATAAGGACAAATGCAAAGTACTCTACTTAGGAAGAGGGTTTTAAGTCCTGGGCTCCTTGTTGGGGGTGTTCCACTCAGGGAACCTCTGCTCCTGGTGCTCTTTGTGCCAGTCCAAACTGGCTTTCAGTGGTCTCTTCAACTTT
The DNA here is from genome assembly GCF_013100865.1 of Trachemys scripta elegans. Taxonomy (NCBI): domain Eukaryota; kingdom Metazoa; phylum Chordata; order Testudines; family Emydidae; genus Trachemys; species Trachemys scripta. Next base: position 121,664,233 of record NC_048300.1, on the reverse strand, counting down.
CCCAAAACACCCTGGCTCCAGGGGCGCCCGGCTCAGTGCCCCCCTCTTGTCATCTCATCTGTGTTTTCACACTTTGCTGGTTATCTTCTTTAGTTGGCCTTGCGGTTTGCAGGTCTGGACAGTAGGATTCTTCTTTCTCACAGCTGCTTGGAAAGTGTTCAAGCCCCCGTCTTTCTTGGCTCACAGCAAAGCCTTGTCTGTGTGCTGTGTCCTTGGGCTGGCTGGGGCCAGCTCTTATCTTTGGATTCAGCTAGCTGGAGTGTTGAATTGATTCGTTCTCTGCTCTCTTCTTTCTCCCTCCCCTCTCAGCCTCTCATACCTGCTGAGAAAACTTCCACTCCCCACTCACACACCTTTGACCCTCCCCAAAATGCTTTGCGATGCTTGCAACAGCATTAGCCACGTACAATGCTGATCTGCCTTCCCCGGGGGCTCCCTAAGGGAGGGGGCCATTGGGGTGTGACAAGGGGGCAGGGGCCAGGCTGTTTGGGGAGGCACAGCCTTCCCTACCCAGCCCTCCATCCAGTTTTGCAACCCCAATGTGGCCCCTGGGCCAAAATGTTTGCCCATCCGTGGCCTAGGATCTCCTCCTGCCCTACTTTCATTATATAGTTTTAAAGCAAACAGTACACATATTGGAGTTGTGGTTTGTGAGTATAAGGATGTGCCTTTGGCACATTTTTATATTAGATCATTACTTTAACAGACAAACAGAGCCAGCTTTAAGCTGCTTCAGGCACACTTATTCAAGTATAACGAGGAGTCCAGTGGCACCTTAAAGACTAACAGGACAGGACGGATAGCTCAGTGGTTTGAGCATTGGCCTGCTAAACCCAGTGTTGTGAGCTCAATCCTTGAGGGAGCCATTTAGGGATCTGGGGCAAAAATCTGTCTGGGGATTGGTCCTGCTTTGAGCAGGGGGTTGGACTAGATGACCTTCTGAGGTCCCTTCCAACCCTAATATTCTATGATTTATTTGTTAGCCTTTAACGTGCCACCGTACTTGTCGTTGTTTTTATTCGAGTATCTCACCCTACATGCACTCTTCTCTCTCCAGAATACCTATTGATAGGCTGTAGCTAAAGTCAACACTGCTGCTCCTAGCTAGCTGCACTAAACATTGTGCAATAATACTAGCAAGTCAATGTCCTCCTCCCTCTCCAAAAAGCAAAGGTCCAAACTTCCCATTGCCCAAGACTTAGCCATTGCCAGGCATATTCACTCTTCATATGGTTGAGATAAACACAGTAAAGAGTTTAAGTTTCCCATACCTCATTTGTTCACAAGTCCTAGGGTTTCACTTATTGCATTAAGCCCTGTGGCTAATGGCACTGGCTGTAAACAGATATGACAGCTCAACTCAGCTTACAGCAGGGCAGCCTCCTGCTTAGATCGAAACTCAGCCCCCACAGGAATCAGTGTGGCTGTTGTTTTAAGCAAATTTTATGCATCTTGTGGAATGAAATCTAGTGTAGCTCCATTTAATATCTAATACTTTGCCTACAAGGGACTACATCCTGCTCTTCCAAGGGAATGGTCTCTGTGAGCGAACGTGTTTTTTATCTTGTTAAATATATCTGTGATCCTTTTTAAAAAAAGTTGGGGAAGGGAAGGACTGGGAAATTACCTTATGAATAAAGAATCCAGGTTCTGTCTGGTAAGCGTTGTTCTCCCCGGGATTGCTTAGCAGCGCACAGAAGCATTAATAAGACAGAAAAAAAAAAAAAAAGCTCAATGGGAGGAGCAGTTATCATGAAACCACATCAAACTCCACCCTTATTGGTCATTGCTCCTGTTTGCTGCTTCACCTCACAGATAAAACAGTTCTTTGTGCTTTCTCAAAAGCTGCTGTCCCCAGAGCTGACACATAGCGAGAGGAGCGTCCTAAAGCCCATTCGATAGCACTGAGGGAGCTTTGTCATTATTGGTTCTATGTTCATTTTCCCTGCAGATAAATTCCTTGATGAATTAACTCGGAGATACTCTAGGGCTCCCAGAGTATCGTGCCTAGAATTAACTTGCCTTCTCCCTAGATGCGAGCAACTATTACAGCCGTGGTGTATCTCATCATGGCTGCCAGGATACTTGCTGTACTCATTAATTTATTTGTGAACAGAAAATCTTACCCCTCTATTTGCTCTTGCATATTAACTGGAAAAAGAAAGTTTGAGAGAGATAGGATAGGTGAGGGAATATCTTTTATTGGACCAACTTCTGTTGGATATAAGTTTTTCAGCTACATAGAGCTCTTCTCAGATCTGGGAAAGGAAGCAGAGTGTCTGAGCTAAACACAAGTTGGGACAGATTGCTAAGCAGAAGGGGTGAAGCAATCATTATGCATAAAAGATTTGAAATGGGCAATTAAGGGTGGCAGGCAGTACAGTGTGTTGCAAACTATTGTAATGAGCCATAAAACAAGTGTCCCTGTTAAGTTCATGGCTTTTGATATATAGCAGAGCTATGAAATCCTCACATGCTCCTCGACCCCCACACTGGATGAAAACAATCAGGAAATCTACATAGAGATCATGCAGGAAACCAAAAACAACTATTAAAAAAAAGCTGATACAGCCATCCAATTTAAAAAGTGGAACCAGCTACAACTCCACAACCAAAGCAGAGCCGTAACTAGGTATTTTTGTGCCCGAGGCAAGAATATAAAATTGCACCCTCCCCCGGGGTCAGCTCTTCGGCGGCAATTTGGCGGCGGGTCCCTCAGTCCCTTTTGGAGGGAAGGGCCTGTTGCCGAATTGCAGCCGAAGAATGAATGAAGCGGCGGCGGTAGAGCCTGTGATTTTGGGGGGGGTCTAACTCAAGATTTTTGACTGCTTGGGCTGGCAATGTTGCTTCCAAGATGGTCTTTGGTTCCAGTCTAGTTCCAATCCAGAGAGGGACTCACAGGTTAAGAGAGGAGGGAGGTGCTGGATATCAGCAGTGGCTACTAGGGATCAGCATGTGTCCTGAGAATGCTGGAAGTTCAGGTTTGCAGGGCAGGATCAGGGGTGGCAGGTTTGTAGAAATTTTGGTGGTGCCCAGAACCTGCCCCCGCCCAAACTCTGTCCCCCACCCGCCCAAGGCTCTGGGAAGGAGTTTGGGTGAGGGAGGAGGTCTGGTGTGCAGGCCCTAGGCTGGGGCAGGGGATTGGGGTGCAGGCTCTGGGAGGGAATTTGGGGATGGGAGGGGTGCAGAGGGTTGGGGTGCAGGGGTGAGGGTTGTGGCTGCAGATGAGGGGTTTGGAGTGTGGGAGGGGCTCAGGGCGAGAGTAGGGGTGAGGGCTCTGTCTGGGGCTAGGAATGGGAGGGGCTCAGGGCAAGAGTAGGAGTGTGGGGGGTGAGGGCTCTGGGTGGGGCTGGGAATGGGAGGTTTGGGGTGTGGGAGGGGCTCAGGGCTGGGGCAGAGGGTTGGGGTGTGGGGGTGAGGGCTCTGGCTGGAACTGGAGATGAGGTGTTTGGGGTCCTGGAGGGGCTCAGGGCTCGGGCAGAGGGTCAGGGTGTGGGGGGATGAGGGCTCTGGCTGGGACTGGGGATAAGGTGTTTGGGGTGCTGGAGGGGCTCGGGCAGAGGGTTGAGGGTGCAGTGGGGGGTGAAAACTCTGACTGAGGGTGTGGGCTCTGGGGTGGGGCAGGGACGGGGATGAGTTTGGGGTGCAGGCAGGCTGCTCCGGGACAGGGGCCAGAGAGGAGGACTCCCCCCAGCCCTTTCCCTGCCAGCAGCAACAAGCTCTGGGGGAGGAACCCCCTTTCCCCAGCAGCACACTCACCCCACCACTGTCACTGCATGTGCTCCTAGGTCCAGGAATCTCCCTCGCCTCCCCCATGGTGGGTGCTGGGGGGTGCTGCGTGCGCCTCCTCCCCTGTTGTTGCCTCTGACTGTAGCTTAACCGGGGGTGGGGGATGGCACTGCCTCCTTGCCCAGCATGGGGCAGGAGCGGTGACTGCGGGCAGGGCCGGCTTTAAGACGATTCAGCCGATTCGACTGAATCGGGCCCCGCGCTAAGAGGGCCCCGCGCCGCAGCTCTCCACCCCGCCCCCAGCTCACTTAACCCTCCTCCCCTCTCCTGAACACTTAACCCCCTGCTCCTCCCCGTCCCCTGCTTCCCGCGAATCAGAGGTTCGCGGGAAGTCTGAAAAGAAGCAGGGGTGGGCAGGCAGGCAGCACCAGGTAAGCTGGGGTGGCGGGGGGCACGAGAAGGGCTCCGGGGACGCGCGGCGTGGCCCAGTCCAGCCAAGCAGCTCACTCTGGCCCCGGTTTTGGCCGAGTGCGCTGGCCCGGCCCTGGCCGAGCACCCCCGGCCTCAGCGACTCTGACCTGGCTCGGCTCCGGCTTGGCTCCAGCCCGGCCCCCGCGGTTCGGCTCCGGCCCGGTCCCAGTGGCTTGGCCTGGCCCCCGCGGCTCGGCTCGGGCCCAGCCCCCTCAGCTTGGCTCCGGGCCAGCCCGCCCCCGCAGCTCGGCTCGGCTCCGGCCCCCGCAGCTCGGCTCCGGGCTGGACCCAAGCCCCGCGACCCTGGCCGGAGCTCCGGCCGGAATGCGGACTGATTCCTGTGGGCGGTGCTTGCCGCAAGCCCCTCCCGCAGGAATCGGGCCCCGCTCTTTCTAAAGCCGGCCCTGCGGGCGGGGGGAGGCACCCCTGTGCTGCTGGAGGGTCCCATTGTAAAATGAAAGGGTCTGAGGGGGAAAGGCAACCTCAGAGTCAGTCTGCCCTGGCAGTGGAGATGTGAGCACTAGGACCCTGCAGCAACTGCTGCTGCAGACAGCATGGAGCTGCTCTGCTCCGAGGCCAGGGAAGGGGCGGGGGGAGCAAGTCGGGGCCAGGGGACACTCGGGGGAGGCAGATCACTTGGGTTATAAATATCTCCGTGCCAGCAGCTTTTTTTCTTCTCTCCACCACTTTCTGCGCCCCCACCCCGGGCCCGAAGCAAGTGCCTCACTCGCCTCGCCCTTGTTACGGCACTGAACCAAAGCATAGTTGCTTGTCTCAGATACATACAAGATAATGCACAGCACTCTGAATCCACCCAAAACACATCACCAAACTTAAGTTTATAATTCTGCTAGTCACCAGAAGCCATGGATTTAACAGGGGCACTGATTTTATGGCTCATTACAACAATTTGCAACACAACACATTACCTGCTACCTTTAATTGTTCACTTCAAAGCCTTTCTGCCTAACAAGCTAATCCCCAACTGTCCACCTCATTTCAAGTGACTGCCTCCAACATGCATTACCCTATTTGCTTAACAATCTGTCCCAATTTGTATTTAGCTCAGACATTCTGCTTTCTTCTCCAGATCTGAAGAGGGCAGCTGTGTAGTCCAAAAGCTTGTACCTTTCACCAACAGAAGCTGGTCCAGTAAAATATATTACCTCATCTACCTTGTCTCGCTCATATCCTGGACCAATACAGCTACCACAAGACTACAAAGTTTAAAGCAGATCATTTAAAAACAAGCCCTCTAGTATTGTTAACCACAGCATAAAAAAAAATCAGGAGCCAGGCACCCTAAACTTATGGAATTTACTTAAATATAAAGATTTAAAAATTATTATTTTTGACATCTGTTTTTTGAGCTTTTAGCATTCATGTTTTCTAGCTTTTCTCTGCAACCATGAGGGCTAGAAACTAAATTTTTAAAAATGAAAGCTGAAATGTTCACACAGTAACATGCCTCCAGAAGCTGGGGCTTTATGAAAAACACCAAATATCTCAAGATTCATGTTAAACTCACTAAAACTGGTAACACTGACATGGAGCATATTTCCCCCAGAAAATAGAGGAATGATCTGTCTGTTGAAATGGCCCTGTCACCATAGCAGCTGACATTAAGTTTAATGACCCTCTCAGAGATCTTTTCCTTTCCCCCACCATTTTGGATCTCACCCTTGCAGCCTCACTTAGCAACACCATCCTTCCTGCTGAATAGAAATGAATTGCATGACTGGCTGCAGAGTTGCACGGTTGAAGGATACATGGCACTGTCTTTTCTACAGAGGCTGAGTGTGTTACCTCTGCAGCTCACTGTCCCTTGTTGATGAAAACATCTATTCGCCTAACACTTGTCTTGGATGCACCCTGTATTAGCTATATAAGAAGATTCCAGGAATGTCACTCTGAAGCCTAAAAGGTCTGAGTCGAGTTAGTGTGTAGTGATGGAAACAGCTATAAGTGGTTTGAGCATTGGCCTGCTAAACCCAGGGTTGTGAGCTCAATCCTTGAGGGGGCCATTTAGGGATCTGGGGCAAAAATTTGTCTGGGGATTGGTCCTGCTTTGAGCAGGGGGTGGACTAGATGACCTCCTGAGGTTCCTTCCAACCCATGATAAGCATGATTGAGAGCTCTTTTTGTTCAGAATATCACCAGGTTGAATCATCACTAGGTTTTGCAGTCTGTTACCATCCAATTTTTAAGTTCTTAGCCATTTTGACTTTATGAATCATACCTGTGCAGTGTACAGCTACAATAAGGCATGTATCTATGTCATGCCAAGAGTCCTCGATATCATTGTGATATCAGCGGTAACTCAGCTGATCACCATCCTTACTCTACAACTAATTTGCATGTGACAATTTCATTAGTTGCATGAGGGAGACTGCACAGGTGGTGGATTGCTTGACCCAGCTGCCACCCACACAAATCCACATAACTATCCCAGCACAACAACCGCCACAAAAATCAACACAAGCATCAACACAACACAACCAGCATACACAATAACCCCATACACACACAGCCCCTCCCTGCAGCACATGCCCTTTATTCGCCACTCACACAAATATCCCAGCACAATCCGCTCTAGACACAAATCAACACAACCACTCAAACAACAACATAACCAGCTGTGATGCTGTATGATTTAAGATGACCATTTATATCATTGTTGCTACCACTGTTAAACAATTGCAACAAATCTTATACAAAATATGTCATGTTAGGTATTATATGTATGTACCATCTTTGTGTCTGAAGTTACGAATATTTGCTATGTATTTGTATCTCAAATATGTGTTTTGTTCTTGGGTTACACTCACAAGGTATTTTACATCCCGTCTAGCCAGCCCAGTGTTGATGAACCATTCAATTGTAGATGGACCTTTCATTATGGGAGATCAGCTCTTCAGTGAGTCTTCCTGCGGGTGCCTCAGACAGCCAAGGGCCAATGGCCACCCTTGTGATTCAGCAAAACATGTAAGGACATGTGATATGGACATGTGACCTCAGACTCCATCTTTGTCAGTAACTTTCCATACACGGGGGCTGTGGGCTTTGTTTGGGACAGTAAATTTCCATGCACATAAATGATCTGGAGAAAGGGTAAACAGTGAGGTGGCAAAGTTTGCAGATGATACTAAACTGCTAAAGATAGGTAAGTCCAAAGAAGACTGTGAAGAACTTCAAAAAGATCTCACAAAACTAAGTGATTGGGCAACAAAATGGCAAATGAAATTTAATGTGGATAAATGTAAAGTAATGCACATTGGAAAAAATAACCCCAACTATACATACAATATGATGGGGGCTAATTTAGCTACAACAAGTCAGGAAAAAGATCTTGGAGTCATCGTGGATAGTTCTCTGAAAATGTCCACGCAGTGTGCAGAGGTGGTCAAAAAAGCAAACAGGATGTTAGGAATCATTAAAAAGGGGATAGAGAATAAGACTGAGAATATATTATTGCCCTTATATAAATTGATGGTACGCCCTCATCTCGAATACTGCGTACAGATGTGGTCTCCTCATCTCAAAAAAGATATACTGGCACTAGAAAAGGTTCAGAAAAGGCCAACTAAAATGATTAAGGGTTTGGAATGGGTCCCATATGAGGAGAGATTAGAGGCTAGGACTCTTCAGCTTGGAAAAGAGGAGACTAAAGGGGGATATGATTGAGGTATATAAAATCATGAGTGATGTGGAGAAAGTGGATAAGGAAAAGTTATTTACTTATTCCCATAATACAAGAACTAGGGGTCATCAAATGAAATTAATAGGCAGCAGGTTTAAAACAAATACAAGGAAGTTCTTCTTCACGCAGCGCACAGTCAACTTGTGGAACTCCTTACCTGAGGAGGTTATGAAAACTAGGACTATAACAGAGTTTAAAAGAGAACTGGATAAATTCATGGTGGTTAAGTCCATTAATGGCTATTAGCCAGGACGGGTAAGGAATGGTGTCCCTAGCCTCTGTCTGTCAGAGGGTGGAGATGGATGGCAGGAGAGAGATCACTTGATCATTGCCTGTTAGGTTCACTCCCTCTGGGGCACCTGGCATTGGCCACTGTCGGTGGACAGGATGCTGGGCTAGATGGACCTCTGGTCTGACCCGGTACAGCCTTTCTTATGTTCACATGGCAAAGGAAATAGAAGATACTTGAGACATTTCTATTTTGCCTCATTCCTGCTCCAATTCTCTGGACTGTGGATTTACAACTAAAAGGAATATTTTGAACTATGGACAGTGGACCTTCAAATCTTTTGCAAGTTACCAGAGAGACTTTTGCAAGTTAGCAGTCTATTCCATCACTGCTATACTAAGGATTGGCTGACAGCATGATATTTGGGTAAGATCGGAGATACATAGTGACCTGCTATAGGCTTGCAAACAGAACCTTTGTCTGATCCTTTGAGATTGGTAGACCCTTGTGTATGGGGGAATGGGTATTCAGTAACATCTCACTATATTAGACTTGTTTGTCTGGATGGGAGCCAAGGGCTGGAAGGCCGAAAGGGGATTGTGTTTGGCTTCTTGTTAACCAGCATGGTGCTACAGACGCTCGTTTGATACTGGTTTGGTGAATCTAATTATAGAATAAACAACCAGTGAGTTTTTGGGGATTGTCTGCCCTGTTTCGTGCAGTCTGCCCTGAGTGTGTCATTCTCATCTAAGAAGGGGGAAGGGAAAGGTGGCTCTAAGCCACAGATCTTCAGGCTGGCCCCTGGTGCAAATTAGAGCAGCCATTGGTCTGTTCTAACTTGCATGGACTTGTAATGGCTGCTGGGGCTTTTACACTGCTGAGGAAACTGGAGTGCAGTGCACTCAGGCCTTGTCCCCTCCCTTCCCTCAAATGTCCCTGTCAAGCTGTCCTTTCAGTAGCTCAAGAGTGTGGTTACCAACCTCAGGGCAGACTGTTAGGAGGCCGGGCACAAGCCCCAAATAGGATGTGAATTCTATACTTAGATGTCACCAAATATCAAATGTAAACTCCTGAGGCACTATAAACATCCTAACTATGGCGTCACAGACTGGAGTACACAAAGAGACTGTCAATCTTGTCACCTAGGCAAGCTTGCCTTTGTGATAGATTGCCCCTTATATAGGAAAAAAGTCACAATATTCAGGTTACTCCCAGTCCCAAAGCACCAGTCACTTACCTCAGGTCAATTTCACCTTAGATCTCACACGAAGACAATGCTTGTAGTCATTCCTATAACACACTATTTAAAGATTTATAAACTACAAAAAGGGAACAAGAGTTATTTACAAGGTTAAAGCAGGTAAACATACACACACAAATGAGTTATAGTCTTAAGTTGCAAACAGTAATAGAAGCTTTTATAATAAGCAAGCTCTATACGTCCCTTAGGGCTAACTGGCTAAATACTGAGGATCTCTTGTTTATGCCTAGAAAATCTTGCCCTTGGGAGTCCAAGCAACACAGAGATACAGTTTCTCTTTGTCAGAGATTTTTTATTCCCCTACCCGCTTGGCTGAGCTGCCAGTTCAGCTGATAGGAGGAATTCACTTTTTTGTCCCTCCCTTCATGGAGCAATCCAGTCTTTTGTCCTCTGATGTTCCACAATAGTTTGTCTGGTGTTAATGGGCCTTTGCTGTTGGGCAGGACCTAACACTTTGTTTGAAGCCAGTATTTCACACTGATTTACACTGGAAAATTAAGTCAGCTTTATTATATCTTTCAGGGTTGTGAAAAATCGACATCCTTGACCAGCATAGTTCAGCTGACCTAACCCCCAACATAGACAGTGCTATGTCCATGGAAGAATCCTTCCATCAACACAGCTATTGCCTATCGGGGAGGTGGATTACTTCCATATACAGGAGAACCCCTTCCATCGGCATAGGTAATGTCTACACTGAATAGGGTTACCATACGTCCGGATTTTCCCGGACATGTCCGGCTTTTGGGGGTTCAAATCCCCGTCCGGGGGGAAATCCCCAAAAGCCGGGCATGTCCGGGAAAATCGGGAGGGAGGGATGAAGGGCTCGGCCGGGGCCTCTTTGGCCGGGGCCGGGGTCGCGGGCATGGTGCCGGGCCGGGCGCGGGGCCGGGCGGGGAGCCGGGGGCGCGGGGCCGGGCCGGGAGCCGGGCCGCGGGCCAGGGTAGCGGGGGGGTA